>NC_056750.1:5036702-5289202 GCF_019279795.1 Protopterus annectens
AACAGGTTTCTGTTAATTCCAAGAACCGGATTGGTAATATTGGATCTACTGACACTGAAAATACTAAATTAAGTCCGAGATACAGAATTTCAGAATATATTCAAACATTAAAGTACTGTAGTCTTGAAGTCAGTGTATACCCCACATCAGAAAAGCAGTCCTTTACAAAAACACCCCAGTGTTTTTATTGTGATAGTCAAAATTCTGTAATCATAAGGTTGTGTATGCAATTTGCTTCGTACACTTTTACAATTACAAATCTTGCAGTTATGACAAAGAGACCAAAATGACAAATTAACACTATAAACCTCAAGTAAAAGCAAGAAAACTGAGAAAGGATAACTGTTCATAGAGATGCATTGAAGGGGGGTGGACAGTTTGTGCCACATAGAATACACTTTGGCACATTCAGTTGCTGCCTGACATTTATCTACTTCTGGTTTGATTTCCATTCCTGCTTGACACCAATATGTTTCTGCTAGATTAAGCTGAGAAGTCATCTTCAATTTATTATCCTCCTGTTTCAAAACTTTCACTACGTTTGGGTCTTATGAGGTCAGCAGATATGTGTGCAGTCCCACGATTACAGATGTATACATGTAATCAATTGTATGGAGGCCCATCCCTCCTTCAGAACAGGGAATATATAATCTTGCTATGCACTGATTTTTATGAATCATTTGGTGAGCATGAATCATCCTTTTTGTTTTCCTGTCTAATCTATCCAACACGTTTTGGGTCCAGTCAGTCACTCCAAAACTGTAAGTTATGACAGGAAGAACAAATTGGTTTATAGCTTGAATTTTTCCTAGATGTCAGTGCTGTTTTCAGGATTAATTTAAGTTTTCTAAAGTATTCCTTACTCAGTTTTATTTGCATTTGTTCATGTTTTATTGTTGATCTTTCATCAATTCCCAAATATTTATACACTCCCTCTTGCTGAAGTTATTTTATATCACATTCTTGTCCCAAACTGATATTTTCTTGATGCTGCAGTTTTCCTGCTTTAAAGGTTGTTTGCACATTTATCAAGACCCAATGACATTCGTATATCATCTGAAAAAGTTTTCACCACTCGCAGTTGTGCTTTTGGTTCCTCATCTGATGAGCTATACAGTTTTAAGTCATCGACAAAGAGAAGATGAGAAGTCTTTACACTCTGTTATTTTTCTAGGAGCCAAATTATAGCCATGGCCTAAGCTGGTAAGTAGACAGCTTAATGGGTTTAGGACAAGACAGGATAGCAGCGGTGATAAATAGTCACACTGGAAGATCCCCCTTTGAATTTTTATCCTTGGAATAATAATTTGTCCTTTATCATGGCTTAATTCCATTGTGGTCTGCCACTGTTGATGGTCACTGTAATGTAACCAATCAGTGTTGGGTATATCTTATACATTTTAAGCACTCTTTTTATCCATGAATGTGGGTTAATATCCTACCCTTTTTTTTTTTGTAGTCAATCCATGCCATATTTAGATTCTACCCCTTTTTACAGTTCATCACTATGACTTCATTTAACAAGAAGTGATCCTTTGTTCCATTTGACTTTCTTTTATTGCCCTTTTATTCTACTGCCATAATTGAGTTTTCTTCTAAATGGCTATAAATTCTGTCGGCATCAATTCCCATGTACAGTTTATATGTCATCGGAAGACAAGTTATTGGTCTATAATTTTTAGGGTAGCTTGCAGGTTCACTCTTAAGTAGGAGCATTGTTTTTCCTGTTGTTAGTTAGGTTGGTGTCTGTTTGGGGTGCGCATACAAATAGTTCTTGCTCATGGCTAAATCTTCGAACAAAGATGTTAATACTTTTAACCAAAAGTTAGGTACTGCATCTGGGCCTGGAGATTTCCATTTAGAGACTTTTCTTAACTTTGTTTCAAGCTCTCTGACTGTTACTTCATCCCATTTCAAATTCTGTACCTTTAAACTTCTTAGTCTTTATTTTACTTCTTCTCAGCGGTAGCATTGTTGCCTCACAGCAAGAGGTTCTCCCGTTTGATTCTCGGCTGGAGTGTGGGGAGTGCCTTTTGTGTTGGAGTCTGCATGTCCTCCCCTCGGTTGAGTGGGCGTTCAAAAGACATGCGTAAATGGGAGTGCCTTTGTTGAAGGTTGAACATCGAGCTGGCACCTCGACGTTCGTGAAAATCTACTGCCAATCAGCGGACTGGAGTTCCGCTGTGGCGACCCCTAACCGGGAAAAGCCGAAAAGACAACATGTTCCACAGGATCTTCATAGATACTTTTCCAAAATGTATTTATTTCTTCTTTTTTTTTGGCAGTCTTTCAATTCCTTTTACCTTGTTTCCCAATTCTCTATAAAACCTTTTTGGGTCGTGAATAAATTGCTTATTTTGTACTTTTCCTTTATATTTATCTGCATATGTTCTAAGTTTTTCCACCTGTTCTGAGATTTTTAGTTTGTTGTTTGCAATAGTGCTTGATAGATCCTGGTCTGTTCTAATACTGTGCATTGCTTTTATCATGTCTATTTTTCTTAGTATTTTTGTTGATCAGTTCCCTCTTCTATGTTCTTCTAACAGTGACACTTCTTGTCTTAACTGCTTTATAATTTTCTCTATTCGATACTTCCATGATGGTATTCTACTTCTCCCCTTCCTTTCCCTCGCTACCCTGTGTTCTTGTGGTAGAACTTTATCAGTTATTAATTTAGCTGTGCAGTAATTTTTCTGGTTTACTTCTCTTATATCACATGGATCTCTATGGACAGTCTTAATTACTGTGTTCATTTGTTTTATCAAACGTCTGACTTTTTGCGTTTTATTGACCTTTTGCAGTCTATTTCTTCCATTGATCTTAATATGTCTGTCTATGTGTATTAAATCAAGCAACTCTTCTCTTAGCTCATTTTGATCTAAACTGAGGGAACATTTTTTGTTCTCCATTTCCTGTGGGCATACTACAGAAAATTCTATAGCATCTTCCTGTGGCATATTCTCTTCAATTTCATCTTGCGCCATCCATTGTCTGTCATATGGGAACTCACTGGCCTATCACTCCTCAACATTGACTGTATCATAGTTTCTACAGTTTCCTATTCCTTCCCTTGCTGTCTAGCTTTGAGTGAATGTTTATACTGGTTTCCTGTGGAAGGCTCCAAAACATCTTCATATGGAATCGCTTCCTGTTCCATTGGTTTCCCCTTAATTTGGATATCCATTGTTCTATGATGTTGTGGTGCTTTCTGAATTAGATTTTCCACAGTGAATCCTTCACTTCGCAGGTACTCCATAACTTCAGTTTGTATTTCTTTAACTTCTCCATTACTGATTTCCTTTTCTACTATTAATTTTTGTCTTCTTATTTTTTGTATTGTAAAGTTTTCCATGTCTGGATTCCTTTGCCTTTATTTCTCTTCAAATATCATTGGTGCTGTTCTTTTTTGTATTGGTTAGTTTTGCTTTTTCCTTTACATAAATATTACACCATATTAAATCTCTTTTTCTTTTCCATGTCCATATTTCTTCTTCAGTTGTCTCCAGATCTTCCTGCTTCTCCATACTTTGGGGATTCACTCCATCATGCTGTGATGTAGCCTGTGTTAGACCTTCTACACCAAATCCTTCACTACGCAGGCACTCCATAACTTCAACTTCTGTTTTTTTTACTGTTGTTTTTAACTTCTACTTTATTAATCTTCTTTTAAGCAATCCTTGTTTGTGATATTTTTTTATATATCTGGATGCCTTTGCCTATATTTCTCTCTGAATATCTTTGGGGCGGCCTTCTTTATATTGATTAATTTTGCATTCTCCTTTACATAAATATTGCACCATATCAAATCTCGCTTTCTTTCCCATGTCCATATTTCTTTTTTATACTTTTCCAAAAAACTCTAGGTTTTGTTGTTTATATTTTCAGAGTTCCTCAGATGCTTTTTTTTTCCAAACAGATCAAACTTTATTGATCTATATACTGTTTTTCACAAATCTGTTGTATTAATGAATACAAAATTGTATTTAAAGCTTCTGGCAGTTTTTCTTGTGGAAGTATGTTTCTTTCCTCTAATTTCTCTCTTAGTTATTTTGTATATATTGTGTCTGGATATTCTGCGCTTTTTGCATAATAGTAACTATGCATAATATCTTTCTTTCCACTCTGTCGTCTTTATGGCTCTTCTTTGGCCTATCGTTTTTTGTGATTTTTGTGGACTACTACTTCCTTCTACAACAGGGGGCCATCCACCCCCTGGGCCTGGCCTGGCCCGGCCCAATTGTAGGAATGTTTCCATATTTTGTGGATTCTGCACTGTCATCTTTTCCAGTCCTGGCACTAGTGTGGCTACCGGTATTGGGCACTTTTTTATCCTGGGTCTTGTGCACCCAGCTCTCTTTTTTAAATTTTAACCTACTTCTGTCCATGATACATGCTATATAAATAAAGTCTGTGTATCAGTGTCATCTTGGTGAGATTTGTGAAAAACAGGGTCCACCTCTCGAAGGTACTCTCCAAGACTTGAGGATTAATTCAATTTCAGCAATACTGCTCTCCTTTACTTGGTGAATTATCATCTCTCCATTCAAATCCCAGTCATCTCTTAATTCGGGCCCCAACATATTACCTGATTAGGCAGCTTGATGCACTTTAAGGAGGTAGACAAAGAAGGTGAATCCCATGAGAGGGGCATATGGATGTAGCCCACAGCTTACAAAGAAGGGCAAGGTAGTGTTTTCACACCTCATTGCATGAAACTCATGAGAATATGTATAAAAGCTATAGCAGATGGTAAGAGTAGCCACTGGCAGTGACAGGCTGTTACTGTGTGCTTCAAAGAAACAGTGTATAGCAGGTACCATGCAGTGAGTGCCTAGTAAGCTGGACACCTTATTAGTTGCATGGAAGGGGTGGAAAGGGGAGTACAGGACAGCAGGGAACAGAGGTATAGCAAAGCCTATGCCAGTAGTACAGAAGGATAAAGCCATAACTACATTGCAGGTAACCAAGCTTTGATTAGTGGCTCAGGCACTTCATATCAGCAGAAAGGATGGACATGCCCATCCTGGAAGGGAGGGACAGTGGTTTCAGCAGTCTCACACTACTGCTATGCTGATACAACCTTGTATGGAAGGGGGTACTGTGATGTGGTCATGACCCCCAAGCCTGAGATAGTAGCCCTTATCAGTGCATGTGGAATAACACAAAAGCAGAGGGGCATAGGTGGTCCTGGGGAAGATACAAATGCTTATGTTACCACCAGCATGGGAGAATGCCATTCATACAAAAACTGTCCTCATAGCTGGGATATTAGTGAGAACACAAACAAGCTTGATGTTTGCTTGTGTGACTACTCCTCTAGACAGCTCTCACACTAGTTGATCAAGGACTCCACATCACTAGGGAATGAATGGGGTTGAGCCCATTGAGGGGAAGATTGATGGTCAGCAGACAGAGGGGGATAAAGCACCTAGGAAAAAAATAGGTATAGCAAGTAGAAGAACCCATGTCAAGAATACAATAAAGAAAAGCTATAGGTACATTTTCATGTATACTGAGACTGGAGGGAAAATGGATGAGGTGAAAGGTAGAGACGGTAAGAACACAGAGGAGCAAGGGCAAATGTGCATATACAAGGAGGGAGACAAACAGAAAGTACAGCAATGGCTGGGAACAGGGCAAGGTATAGGCAGCATGCTAATTTCTGGCCAGCTTGGGGGGGGGGGGCAGCATTACTGTGATCGTGTAGATGGAGATCCCAGTTTTGACTGCAAGTGACACATACTACTAGTGGCCTGATGGTAGTGGCCAGCTGGTCCAGTGAGTCTGATACCTCTTGTAGTAAGATTTGATACATGATGACCCAGAGTGTCGTCACCTGGTCACCCACCATCTCCACCACCTGCTTCAGCTCTGGCCAAACTGAGGAATGTTCTGTGGACTACTTTTCTGGATGGGTCAGATCACCCTGGCAAAGCACTCCTGTTCTGATCACCTGCCTCAGCCACAGCCTTGTCAGGCAGTGGCTAATGCATTTGCAACTCAGATGGACCATTGCAACCTACAGAAGGAAGGCTCAAAGGGAAGGGTGCCATTAGTGATGAGGACCCATCTCTGATACACTGTACATAGTATGGATATGGAAATAGAATGCTACTAACCCAAAATTCTCTGCTGCCTCTGGAACCAGCCAGCAAAGTTCTCCTCTTGCTCTGCTCATACTGAAAGACACAGATAGTGTGCAAGCCATGACATATGACATAGGAGTGTGTCTGAGTCATAGACTGCAGTGCAAGACTAAGCTTCACATACATGGAAGCAAGCAGAAGCTTGAGATGGTGTCCACAGTCCAGGACATACATTATATTACCATGTGCATGTGCAGTGAAGCAGAAGTAGGAGAAGAAGCCCAAAGCTTGGTCAGCAGTCTACACTATCAAATGTACTGACACAGTAGCAGAAGCAGCTACACCGCAACAGGAATTTCCAATGAGGGAAGAGCATGCAATAGCCACAACCATCCCCAGGTGCATTGTCATGTGCCTTACTCCTTAATACAACACAGTGCCATAAAAATACATCTGCCATCAACAGCACACACAGAGGGGTTCCCAGTGGGAGTGGGTGTGCACCAGGGTTCAACTCTGAGCCAACTGCTATTTATACTGGTGATGGTCTACATTAGAAAACAGGTTGGAGGGGACAAATCAACAAAGTTGCTGTATGTAGATGATGTGGCATTACAGGCAAACTCTGAGCAAGAACTTCAGCAAAGGATAGGGGAATGGAATGCAAATCTGAAGGCACATGGGATGAAACTAAGTACAGATAAGACAGTGGTAATGGCACCAATTTGGGGAAATCAGAAGAAGTTGAAAATTGAGACAGAAAGGAAGATAGTGAAACAGGTTAATAGCTTCAAGTATCTGGGAGGGGTGGTCGAGGATAAGGAAAGTCTGAATGAGGAGGTCAAATCTAGAATCAGAGGGGCTGCAGCCAAATGGCATAGAGTGTCAGGTGTAGTTTATGACTGAAGAATGCCAAAGAAGCTGAAAAGTAAGGTGTACAAAACAGTGTTGCAACCATAGTGTATGGTAGGAAAACCTGGGCAGTAGAGTTAGAGGTGATGGAAATGAAGTGTCTGAGAAGGGTGGTAGGATGCACACTGTGGGACAGTTGAAGAAATGAGGATACAGGAGCAGAAGCCAGAGTAGCTGCAATTGCAGAAATGATCAAAGAGAACAGATTACGGAGGTTCAGGCACATGTGCAGAAAAGCAGACAGTTTGGTGAAGAAGATTTGGGACAAACAGGAAGAAGGTAAGAGGAAACAAGGGCATCCAGCAAAGAGGTGATGGCTGGTGTGAGAGAAGATCTGTGACAGTCAGACATGAGTGGCAAAGAAGGCATGAGTTTGGCATTGAACTGAGAGAAAGATGGCGACAGTTAACATGACACCCCAACCCCATGTAGAAAATGGGGAAAAGAGGTTTGATGATGGTGATCATCATCAGTAGCATACACAACATACTAAAAATCATCTGCAGCAGCCAACCTGGTATATCTATTGGGATCTGTCTGAGGAAACGCATCTTATTAGTAATAGAGCTGTGAAAGGCAGAAAAATAACTGCAATGTGAAAGACACTAGAAGTGGCATACACTTGCTGTAGCATTATGGGTGTTCATGCCTCTCTTCTGCTTCCCATGCCAGGAAATTTTCAGAGCACCAGCAACACAGGCCATTGTACAGGTGCATGCACTGCTCTCCTGTACTACGGATGCTGTTTGCCCAGGCCAGCTGGCCCAACAGAACATGCCAGTCATCCCCCTTATGGAACAGACTGTGTAAGGTCCCAACATCCTGGCTGTGTAAGCTAAACGGCATTATTTTGCTCACCTTAACACACCAGGTGAGTACTCTCCATGGGGCACTAACATTGTCAGGCATCACATTGAATCTACAGCAATACAAAATGTCATCACCATTTATGTACAGCAGTACAAAATGGCAGCCTGAGAATTATACCCTGCATGGGATTTTAAACTGACTCTAGCACAACTTAGTGCCATGACATAGCAAGACACATGTACATGCACAACTTGACTGATGAGATTGAGTGCAGTGTATGTTAATGATTTGTGGTAGACTGTGCATATGCCTTAATGTTGCAAATGCATTTCTGTAAAACAGCAGTTACTAGACACTGGCAGAATCTATCTAGCCTTATTAGCATACATGTAATGCAAAGTAGTATACATTAGTTCAGTCCTTCCAAGAAATCCTGCTACAGGCACTCGGGACACATGGATGATGCCTGATTGGACAAGGGGGCATCTGCCATCCTCCACAGGACTGCATTTTGGGACACAGTGTTCTATAATGTAACTTGCACACTGCCACAGTACTGGAAGCATGTAATTTGCATGATAAGGTGGTCTTGTGGCTTACTGGCAGAATAGGCTGCAGCGGTGCTGGGGGTGTGTCACTTCTATTATAAACCACAGACATTAGTCATTTTTGGTAATCCTGCAGGTAGATGATGAGGTAATAGGTATCGTGCCATGAGGAATGGACAGAGGTTCTATGAACAACTATATGACACCACCTGTATTACATCACTGTCATATACCTAAAATAGCTGAGTGGGGGTGACCACTCTGCAAGCTGTGATGCCCTGTGGCATGCATACTGGTTTCAGGTGGATGTATGCTGACAGTCTTCTGAGTCCTCTCAGACTTAGCATCAGGTGTCTATCTCCTATGGAGACCAACCAGGTTAATTTGCTGTACCGCATCAGCTTTGCATTAACTGCTGCCTTACTGATGTTAGGGAATACCGACTGCTACCTATGTGCTGTGTAAGTTAACCTGGTTCTAAGTTTCAGGGGATTCATGAGACTGCCAGCATGCATCCACATGTAATTTGTTTGCATATCACAGGGCATCATGGCTAGTGGGATGGTCACTGTGACTTTCTTATGATAGTTTATGAATTGCCCATTCACAAGATAGACCATTACTATGGTAGTACATGCAGAGGGTGGGCCAGGATAGCAGACTGTGGCCAGTGTCTGTGCTGGGTCTGATGATGATGCCAAAACACAGATCTACTCAGTTCCGGGACACACTGACGCTGTCTCCTTCCTGGAAGTTTCTATACCCACTGCTGTGGGAAACAGTATAGCCTGTTCCACACCTGCTGCCCTAGAGGATGCACAGTATGGGGTCTTACTTCATCAAATGACTGATTAGCACTGTTGCCGCTGTGTCCGGAACTGTAACCAATGCAGTGCATCTGATGTGCAGATACCGACCATACTGCAGGCTGCCAGTATTTTACTGTGTCATCCCCAGCATGCAGGTGGCTGTGTGACTGTCAACAAATCTGCATGACTATACGTAGGCACATTTTCTCAGATACTCATGCCGAGTAGAAATGACTGCTTAGCTATGTGGCCTGTGGGAGGATGTTGCCTACCATTGCTAAAGCCTCCAGGAGACAAATGAGTGTAGGGATGATACCATGTTTGGACTCCAGAGGTCAGTGGTGGTGCTTATTGGAGCCAAAGCAATTTCATTGTGGATGCTAGTCAGTATCACCCTTATACAACAGTTTTGCTCATGGCCAGGGACAAATATAAACTTGAGGTAACTGCATAAACCAAGCACTGCAAGGAACACAGTTTGCAACTTCCACAGTCCGCATATCACCTCTTTTGTACTGTGGGAACTAAGAAAACTGTAAAGCCCTTCTCTTGTTTGGGAGATCTTTGTGTGAAATGAGAAATTATCTCTCTTGTAGCCATCAGACCTTTTTGGGACAGAGTACATATCCAAGTACTGTAACACCTGGTCCTTACATACCTGGGTGGTCTACTGGTTGTCAGTGGGATTCAACCCCTTCCAGAACCAGTTTGGTCTTTCTCATTTGGTAGCATGTGGTGCCTTCTCTCCCAATTTTTCTAACAGAAAATATGTCCATGAATGGTTTTAGCCACTGCTTGAGTAAAAAAAAAGGCCAAATATACAACAAACTCCTGGTGATAGATTACATTAGCAAATAGGTTGGAGGAGATAGATCAACAGAGCGGCTGTATGCTGATGATGTGGCATTACAGGCAGACTCTAAGCAAAGACTTCAGCAAAGGATAGGAGAATGGAATGCAAAACTGAAGGCACGTGGGATGAAATGAAGCACAGGTAAGACAATGTTAATGGCAGCAAACTGGGGAAAGCAAAAGAAGCTGAGAATTGAGATAGAAGGGAAGATAGTGAAGCAGGTTAATAGCTACATGTATCTGGGAGGGATGGCTGAGGAGAAGGAAAGTCTGAATTAAGAGATCAAAGCAAGAATCAGAGGGGCTGCAGCCAAATGGCATACAGTCTTAGGTGTAGTCTATGACAGAAGAATGCCAAAGAAGCTGAAAAGTAAGGTGAACAAGACAGTGGTGCAACCAGTGCTATTGTATGGTACAGAAACTTGGGCAGTAAAGGCAAAGCAGATGAGGAAGCTAGAGGTGGTGGAAATTAACTAACTGAGACAGGTGGTAGGATATACACTGTGGGACAAAGTAAGAAATGAGGATATAATAGCAGAGCTCAGAGTAGTTCCAGTTACAGAGAAGGTCAAAGAGAACAGATTATAGTGGTTCAAGCACATGTGCAGAAGAGCAGAAGACAATCTGGTGAAGAAGATTTGGAACAGTCAGGAAGAAGGTAAGAGGAAAGGAGGCCATCCAGCAAAGAGGTGGATGGACTGTGTGAAAGAAGAGCTGAGACAGTTAGTCATGAGTGTCGAACAAGGCAGGAGTGTGGCATTGAATCAAGAAAGATGGCGACAGTTAACAATATACCTTGATGACGTGTGTGTGTGTGTGTGTGTGTGTATAATATATATATATATATATATATATATATATATATATATATATATATATATATATATATTTGTTTGCCTGTGGGTCCAACTTTTCTTTTACATTACTGGTATAAAGAATTACATTTCTGTGAAATTGTGCTCAGTAGTACAGCTGCTTTCTAGCTGGCTGTGACTGATTCTATAACCATCTGGATACAAAGCTGATGTAAGTATATTTTTTGCTCTTGATCTGTTCCAGTGATAGCTAACAAAACTGCACTGCATTTATTTATTTGCTTGATTGTATATTGCTGGTCTCTGTCTGCAAACTGTACTGTATTTATTTATTTACTTAATTATATTTTGCTGGTCTGTGTCTGCATTTTGTTGATTTGTATTTTGCTGGTCTGTATCTGCATTTTGTTTGTTTTTCCACCCTCCTGCCTAACTGTTGTTGTATTCTTAAACTTTGTGGCTTTGGCATTGCCATCTGCTGCTGCTGTAAATTTGATTTTGGTTACTCATCCCAGTCACATCTCACTTGCTCAGTCAACTGAGTACAGTGAGATCATTTGGGAAGGGCTACCCCCTTGCTTTTTTGATCTTGGACAACTCCTCCCAGTCCCATCTTATCAACTCAGTCTGCTGTGTACAGAGAAAGCATTTGGGAAGGCCAACCCCAAGCTTCTTAACCTTGAATTATCTTCTGTTTCCTCCCTCTCCACTTAACAAAAAAAAAAAAATTACACTTTATTCAGCTGATTTTACTGTAATTGTATTCCTCCTACTTTATTACCATATTTAGCTTTGCTGCTTGCTCTTAAGTGTTCAAGTGCTTTTATTCTGCTGCATTTACTGCCGCTGGTTTGTTGCCTATTTAAATTAATCTGTTATTCTAAACCTCTTAGTTTTGGTTTTACCACTTGGGCTTCAAGCCAGTTATTTTACATTTAAGAAGGTTTTTGTGGTCTACACTCTTGTGGACAAACCCTTATCAGAACCATCTCCACAGAAGTCCTCACAAATTCCCATCAGTTTATCCTGCCAGCCTGGTCAATATGGGCTTACTGAGACAGTGTAGCAACTGCCTAATGTTCAGTGACAACTCTCTTCTCCTAGTACATAATTCCTCTACTTACGAGAAATGCATCTACATCAGTAACTTGGAACCATTGCTTTCTCACACCACAATCAGTACTCTGGACAAAGAGTTTGCCAGCACAAACACCGCACTACCCACATCACATAGCCAAGTACAACACACACCCACCTATGCAGAGGTCCTCAATAAAAGTTTACCTAAAGAGCAGAAACCTCCAAATCACACTTGTAAACATTCCACACACTGCAACAAACCCATCACAGACAGCAGACAACACACCAGTGTCTCACAAACACAGCTCATAAGGCATAACAATAAACCAACACAGCCCATAAAGCATAACAATAAACCAAACATACTGGTCATTGGTGACTCAATTGTGAGACACACTGATATCCCCTTCACCAAGTTCGACAAGGAGAAGGTCATGGTCAGTTGCCTGTCAGGTGCCAGAGTCTGCCACATCACGCATGCACTTAAGTCTGTCCACAACAGGTACAAGTATGACTGTCATTGTCCATGTTGGTGTGAATGATTTGAGATGTACCTTCCTGGACAATATGAAAAGAGACATGATTGAGCTCTCAGAGTATGTGTGCCAGGCAGGTATGACCCTAGCCCTAAGCAGCATCCTACCTTCACCAAGAATGATACCACAATACCAACAAAAATAATTGCCTTCAACAATTGGCTTATTTTCTGCTGTTATTCCAAGGGGATCCAGTATTTGTCTGCCTAGGGTGACATGTTTGACAGGCCTCGATGCTTTGCCAGAGATGGCCTACACCTGTCACCCGTGGGATTCCAGGTCCTGGCCAAGGCTCTTGACTCCCCATTGTGCCTAAAGACAAATCTCCCAGTATAAAAGACCTGTCAAAAAGCAAATTGAAGGTCATGCTGCTTAACGCTAAGAGCTTTAACATGAAAATGCAGCACTGGAAGATGCCAACGTCTCTGGGATCATGAAAACTTGGTTCAGGGCTGGCTACTGAGAGCACCACTGCCTTACCAGGCTATACCTCATTCCGACCCCAAAATGAGGTCAGGAAGACAAAGGATGGTGGAGTCTCTATCTTCATTAAAGACAGGCACACCTCCAGACTGGTTTGCCAGCATGACACACTGGAAATAATCCAGGTGCAACAGTTGGCAAGGCACTCATCCAAATTATAGTCAACCCATAGACCCCCCCTCCATGACTCAGGATGCCCAGTCCTCCTATCTGGACCTATTTGACTCCATCAAGGTACCCTCTAACACCCTGATCCTTGTGACTTCAACTACCCCACCATAGACTGGGTGAACTATTCCTGTACTAATGCACTCACCCAGTGATTCCTTGACTTCATCAGTTCTAATGCATTAGACCAGGTCATCTCATACCCCCCAAGGGGAGATAACATTCTGGACTTGGTTGTCACGAACATTGGTGATTGCTGCAACACTTCCACAGTATGATCTTCCCTGGTGAGATCAGATCGTCGGTCTGTCTTATTCAAAATTTCTATCCCACCCAAACCCCCCACTGCCAGCCGTAACCAGGCTAAAAAAACTTCTCAAAAGCTAACTACAACCTCCTAAGGGAGGGTATCGGTAGCTTCACCCCCCTACCCCAGAGGATGCAGACAACTATGCTGAACAATACGCTAATGCAGTATACAAGCACCTGTACAACTGCATGGACTCAGCCATACCCAACAGAACTAAAACCTGCTCCTCAAGGAAACACAAACCTATCTGGTGGATATCCTCTATCAACAGGCTTTACAACAAAAGGAAGAAACTGTTGTACATGGGTAAAAGGCACAAGTTTCTAATTGGAAAAATTCTCTCCTTAACCTCAACAAGCAAATTAAATCACTATTGAAAACCTCCAAAGCCAATTATGAATTGAAACTAGCCTCCAAAACAAAGGGAAACCACAAATCCTTCTTCAGTTATGTCAGGAAAGCCCAGGTTTGTTCCAAATTAGTACTTAGCGGTTCCACTTACACTGATCCTATTGACTTAGCCAGCCTGCTAGCAGATAGCTTCAGTACCAACTTCACGCCTAAATGCCCATTCAGCATCCCCGATACTTGTCCTGCACCTCACATTTCCACAGATCAAGTGTTATACGCCCTATCCAAGGTAAAGAACACAGCTTCCATGGGACCTGATATTATCCCAGGCTGTATTCTGCACCATCTCCATCAAGAACTAGCTTCACCATTGAGCACCATATTCAACCACAGTCTTAGTACAGGCTTCATTCCAGCAGAGTACAGAACTGTCACTGTCATCCCCTTGCACAGAGGTGATGCCTGTACTGACCGTGGGAGCTATTGCCCCATTAGCTTGACAAGTATGATCTGTAAAGCCATGGAGTGTATTATTATGGATCTCATAACCAAGGACATAGGCAATCTCCAAGCACTTGACCTCACCCAGTTCTGATTCATCATGGGCAGATCTTGCCTGTAAAACCTGGTTGACTTCTTTGAGATTGTCACTAAGGCCATGGATGATGGAAAGTTAACACATACAGCTTACCTTGACTTGACCAAAGCCTTTGACACAATCCTTCACTCAGGCATCATCGAAAAGCTAGCACAACTTGGCGTAAATCCCTGTCTCATCAGGTGGGTGGCTAGCTGACTCACCGATAGGACCCACAGGGTCAAAATAGGTGCCTCCACCTCCAACAGTAGACCTATCACTAGTGGTGTTCCCCTAGGACCTGTCCTGGGACACCTAGTGTTTGGCATCTACTTCTCAGAAGTTCAGGCAAAGACAAAAGGCCTGTGGCTGACCAAGTTTGCAGATGACTGTAAGTTGGGTGCTGTCATTGACTCCCCAGATGATGTTAACATACTGCAAGAGGGTCTCACAGCAACAAATGACTGCTGCCAAAGCCATGGCCTTAAGGTAAACACAAGAAAATTTATTATACCATTCAGCAAAATCACGGCCCCCACTGATTATCACATCAGTGGCAACCCCCTAAGCACACAACCTGTGATGAGACACCTAGGTACTCAGGTTGACAGCAATTTCACATTTGACCATTATGTAGCAGTTGTGGTCAGAAAAGCCTTTTACTTGGTTTATCTCATAAGTAAAGGGATTGCATCCAGAAAACGGAGGCTATTACCTCTCTGTACTCCTCTCTCATTAGGCCAATAATTGAGTACAGTGCTCCATTTGGTATATATCTCTCCAGACACCTGCACCAGGTGGAAAGGCCACAGAAATACCTCACAAACAGAATCCATGGCCTCCAACACAGGCTCAAATCACTATCACTTTACTCAGTATCATACAGATTGCTCAGAGGTGATCTATGTCTTGCCTATAAAGCAATCTCGGATCCTGCCCTTCTAGATAAGCTTCATATCCATAAGTCTAACTACTTGCACATTACCCACTTGAAAGGCCTAAATTTAATATGTGACATCAACAAAACCTGCTAAAGAATGTGATATCAACCAAACTTGCTGGAGCGACAGGTTTGTCTCCCAGTGGCTGCCCTGTCTCTAAAATAGACTTCCCGTACACATCAAACAGAGTACCGTGCTGACCCACTACAAGCGCAACCTTGATGAGTGGATGGGAAACCACAAATTTGTCCCAGGGGTTCCACCTGTGCCCCTCATAGACAAGGGCGGGGTGACAGGTGCTGACTGAGGTTTCTTGTTTGGGGATAAACTCTTGGCTAGGCTTGTAAGGACCCCATGGCCATTAGCCTAGTAACCTCCTATGAGCCTGTGATATGTGTATGTATGAATTTCTTCTTCATTAACTCCATACAGAACTTACTTAAACCCAGTGCTACCTTTATCCCTGACACCCCACCACCACCTCTTCATTCCACTCCTTTCTCCATTAAAGCCATCCCAACTTCAACTATCCGATTGTTTCTCAGTAAACATAAACCCTGTTCCCCCTCCCCTGATAACCTTCCACCTTACTATCTTAAGTTAGCAGCCTCCTCTCTTGCCTACCCTGTCTCCATACTCATCAGTCACTCAATTAAGGAATGTCTTGTCCCTGCTGTCTGGAAAAAAAATTACATTTTGCCCATACACAAAGGAGGAAACTCCAATGACCCTTCAAACTTTAGGCCCATTGCTGCCCCCCCTTCTAAAATTCCTGAAAAATGTATTCACAGACAGCTCATTTCTTATCTTACCCAAGAAAACCTCCTCAATCCCACACAACATGGCTTTAGACCTCATCATAACACTACTACTGCCCTTATATCTTTTATTCATTCAATTGTCTCATCTCTTGATAATAGTTAGTCTCTTGCCTCTCCCTTGACCTCTCTAAAGCCTTTGATACTGTCTCCCATCAATTCCTTCTCTCCAAACTTTCCTCCCTTAACCTGTGTAGCTCCTGACTTAACTAGTTCTCTAGTTATCTATCTGATTGGTTGCAATCTGTTAAATGGCTCTCTTCTTCCTCCCCTTTCCTATTTGTTCATAGCGGAGTGCCACAAGGCTTCATCCTTGGGCCCCTCTTATTCAACATCTTTACTAACAACCACAACCTTCCCTGTCCTCACTCCAGTCTGATTCAATATGCTGATGACTCAGCTATCATCTCTACATCTGACAATGCTCCTCATCTTCTCTCCCTCACTCAAGAATCTCTGCATTCCGTAGAAAAATGTCTCACTACTAATCAGTTACTACCCTAGCAAAATGAAACTTTTACTTTTCCTACCTAAATCTCCCCAACATCTCAAAACCTCTTTCTCCATCTCCTCTCTAAATAACACTTCCATCAAAGTTGAATCACATACTAAACTCCTCGGAGTTTACATTAATGATGAACTTAAATTTGACATTCACATTAATAACTGTATGAAAAAAACTCACCAAAAACTTGGACTGTTATACAGAAACAAAAGATTCCTAACTCCAAAATCTAAACTATCCTTAGCACAAGCTTACTTACTTCCCACACTTATGTATGCCTCCCCTTTATTTATTGACCTACAAATGAATCTGAATACCACGTTTGAACACATCTGTAATAAAATTGCACAATTCGCCAGTAATCACCCTTATCGAACACACTGCTGTCTTTCCCTTGAACTCCAACACCAAATCCTCCTGCCACAGCTCCATCTGGCCCACTCTATCCTTCACCATCCTCTTGTTTGTCCATCTCTGACTAATCATATCTCCTCCTATATCCTTAAGCATAACCTACGCAGCTCTGACCAACTCCTATTGTGCATCTCCAAACCTAACAAATCCATTGGTAAGATACACTATAGCTACTCGGTCACCTCTGCCTGGAACAAACTTCCTCTACATATACGCACACTTGTTAATACCCACAGTTTTAAAATAGCATTAAAAGAATTCCTGCATATCTCTTGGATCTGCTCCTGCAATGATCCCACTTAAACATCTTCCCCCTTGCCTCTCTCTCTTTTGGTTAGCCTCCCTTTTCTACCTCATCTCTATATTCAGCTCTAATCTCTAGTAGTTCTTCCTGACCCACTGCTCTCCACTTTTCAAACAGCTAGTTTCTCCCTTCATTCTTCCTTCACCACTAACTTTCCTCCAGTCTCCGGCTCAGCTACTCCTCAAATTCCTTACTCCTCATAATGCACTTTAATACAATGACTGTCTTGCTGAACTTTCCAATCGCAAATTTGTTTTAATCCTTTTACTTTTACATTTTAGTGTAAAATACCTAAGGTTTACTCAAATGCCTTTTCTTTGTTTTTGTAAGACTTTAGTTACTCTGTATAAAGTTCGCTTTCCTTAAGTTTTTGTATTTATCACTGTATTGCTAAATTTTGTAATGGAGCTTTTCTCCTCGGGTATCTGCTGGAAAAGGGCATCTTGCTCAGTTAGACCAACCCGGTTAACAAATGTCAAATAAATAAATAAATAAAATGTGTGTGTGTGTGTGTGTGTGTGTGTGTGTGTGTGTGTGTGTGTGTGTGTGTGTGTATGTCTGTATATATATATATATATATATATATATATATATATATATATATATATATATATATATATATATATTCACGTCATACCACTGAAAACTCAAAACACTAAAAATGAGAAAACTTCATAATATAGAAGACCAAAACACTTAAACTCACAACACTCAAAACACATATCATACATATACCGAGTTTAAACAACATAAATCGTAGCACTTTCCACCAAGTGTAAGCAGGGGGGCACATCTTGGAGAAAGGGATTGAGCACAGTTTTACATTTGCAATTATAGACCAGATTTCCATCACACCGTTTGGAGGGAATTGGAAAATGGAGTTGGCACAAAGTGAAAGTAGATGGCAGATCCTGACAGATTCCACCAGAAGACCAGGTCTAAATGACTTTATTAGTATCAAACCATTTTTAGCTCTTCTATAATATGTTCCTTGCATTTATTTTAGGTACTTCAGAACATATGTCCTATAAGTATAGTTCAGGGTCAGTCGTCATATGTGCAGTTTAGTGATTATGATCTTTATCACAACATACTTAGTTCAACAATTAGGAGTATAACATTATCATAACATTATTATATCATCATGGTATAAGGTATTTATTTACAGCGAGATGTTATTTTTGTACAATCAATTTTTTTACATGCACTTTTTGCAACAGCATATGATATATATATACATATTTGTATTAAAATTTTTCATTTGTCTACCTCAACTGAAACCATATATATACATTTTTACATTTTTGGTTTTAATATTTTACGTTTACACAAATGCACTTTAACTACAGCATTTTTATTTAGTGAGTCTTTAGTACATATACATATTGTTCTTTATTGTTCTTCATTTTAACACAGCATATTATTATTGTTACCTTATATAGTATATATTTTAAAAGGTTATACATGTATATATTTGTTCATCTGTTTACATTATTTGGTGTTAAGCTGATGTTTGCAATACAATTTTGTGTTGATCATCAGTACGCCTTTAAAGTTTTTGGCGGTTTTTATAATTATTCAATTATGTAATAGAGTTGAGTATATAAGTGATGAACTTTTTAAATGATTTGTTCTGAGGAAGACTGTAACATACAGTTGAAAGCGCTTAACCTCTACATTCTGTGTCGTGTGGATTTTCAATAAAAACAGTTCTACATCCTTGTGTACGAGCAGTGATTCTCAGGGTCAGCTTATCCAGATTCTTGTTACGTGGTTGGTATTTTTCTGCATTGGTTTGAGTTCACTTTTTGGATGGCTGACTTGGTGGAATCTCCAACTGCTTTATCGTCGAAGGATGAACTAGCTCTAATGAGAGCTGACTTAACATCTTTACAAGGTGAGGTGCACAGACTTTTGGATTTAGTTACCAGTCTGGTAACTGCAAATGTTGTAAAAGGAAAGTCCCTTAAAGCGACTGAAGGTTCCGTTTCGGAAGACGTCGAGGCACGTACTCCAGGGGAAGCGGGTGTTTTAAACAAGCGTAAGGAGCGTAGTGCCGTCGCACTCGCATCATCTCCAGGGCAGTATGGATCCGACATACTGCGTACACCTGACTGCGGTTTCCCAAAGGAACTAAGGGATACTGACGGCATTTTCAACTTAAACTGTAACACCAACACTATAATCGATCTACCAGACAAGCGAAAAGGAACTATTATAGACGGACTAGATTTAACTAACAATGGGGATGGCCATTTATGCAATGACCACCCGCACAACAAATCGGAACAGGATTTTACATTTGACTTTAGTTTCAGTAGGGCTCGGCAGGAGAAATATCTTAGCGGAGCACGCCCGAAGGAATTTCCTTCAGTAAAAACATATGGCAATGGGAAATCTAAGACCATGCTGGCATCTAAAGGTACTGTAACGCAGACAACCATTCATAATTTATCGAGCCCTTGTAGATCTAAACCTTCTGTAAATCATGGAAGAAATGATTTAGAACACAAAATAAGCAGTAATAACAATAAATGTAATGTAAGAGGTTGTATTGAAGAAGATTTGATGGTACAGTTTTTAGATGACAGCTTTGATTTTTTTGATGCAGATGTTGGATTTGTAAACAAAAAACATAAAAGTACGGAATTGATGCATACATCTGTGAAGGAATTAATATATGATTTTGGCAAAAAACTTGTATCTTACAAAAATACTAAATTAGATTGTAGTTATTTGTCTAAGTGTCTCAAACTAAAGATTGTGCCCAAAGGCTTAAGATTTTTAAAATTACCCTTGGGTATTGGTTATGGAGTAGATACCATTAAGGATTTTAATGATTTATTTGACAGTTTTGGGTACGCATATATTAAATTAGTAATTAAATACCAGGATGAAAAACTTATTAAGTTGGCCAATGAATTGGAAAGCTTGAACACTACTATCACAAGTCACAGGGATTTTGATTTATGGAAGGAGCTATACATGAAACAGTACACAGTAGCAGACAATAAAATTCATATTATAGTGGATAGAAAAAACAGGAAAATATCATGTGATTTGGAACTATACAAGAATAATAGGGCATATGTGTGGCCCTCACACAGGGACCCTGTCAGTAACAACAACAACTATTATCCTATGAGAAAACCATCAAAAAGTAACACCAGGGAGGAAAATTTTCAGGGGGGGAGGTTCTTTCCAGCACGAAATACCAACAAGCAGTGGCAAAGGGTATGACAAAACATGGAAGTGAGCAGCCACCTACATCTTTGGTTGGTGAAGAATGTGTGACAAGTCAAGGGTCTATGTTGTCCCATTTTATAGATTTCAATGGGAGTAATATATGTAACACAGATAACAGTATTAATCATAGTAATGGAGCAGTTTCTCAGGAGAACAACTTTGTCAATCAACGACCCAAGGTAATTGTATATGAAGGGTTTAAAGTGTACAACTACACGGATGTGGATGTTGACTCTGATTTTGTCAAACGTTTGAGTAAGGGTATGAAGTACATTCCTATGACAGGTTTGAATTTAGTGGACAACATTAAGGAGGTAAAGATGTTTTGTAGAAGACTCAATTTAGCAGTACAGTTTGACAAAAACAGTTCTAAAGAGACGAGGTTCACTGGCATAGCAGGAACGGACCCCGTGAAGAAAAGTACATTCATTCCTGAGACTAATCCATATGTATTGAATTATGAGAAATTGGTTTGTAATGATATATACTGGACATTCAAGAATCTAAGTAAAGATAGGAATTTTTACAATGACAACCTTTCTTTATTAGAGAGAGAATCACTATCTAAATTTATGTGTAATAAAGACATCAGAATTATGAAGCCCGATAAGGGTGGCGGGGCAGTCATATTCTACACTAATGAGTATAACGAGGGTATACATAATCTCCTTTATGAGTCTGGAAATTATGAGAACATATCCATCAACCAAATCAATATTGGTCATAAAAGAATAGATTTATGTATAGAAGAATATCTGATTGATAATAGGATATCAAATGATACTTATTCATTTTTAAAGGTAGACCATCCGGTTCTGGCGAAAATGGTGGGAATTCCCAAGGTACATAAATCTATAGAGAATCCACCTTTTCGACCAATTGTCTCTGGCTCCTGATCCAAAACTTTCAACATAGGAAAACTGATTGATAGATGGTTAATAAATAATATTTACAACTCTATTCCCCACATCATGAAAGATTCGTGAACATTTTTGGGGGATCTAACCATGGACAAATGGCATCCCAATTTAATATATCTTACTATAGATGTCAAGGACTTGTTTTCAAGTATTCCCAAAGATGAAGGCTTGGAACTTTTTGCAAGTAGTTTAAGGAAACATTCAGGCTTTTCCTGGGATAAGATCAGCTTAATATGTGATATGATGGGGTTGGTATTGGACCACAATTATATAGTTTTCCAGGGAGAATATTTCAAGCAAACCAAGGGAGTAGCAATGGGAGCAGCTTGTGCTCCCATTTTCGCGAACTTGGTTATGCTTGAATGGGAGTCAGAACACGTATTTAACAGTGCATTCTATTCTGATATATCATACTACGCCAGATACCTGGACGATATATTCATCCTTTGGAATGGTTCAGTGGAAAAATTAGAAGAATTCATGGATTTTCTTACACTACCGAATTTTTGAAATTCACACATAATTACAGTTATACTGAAATTTCATATTTGGATATATTAATTAGTCATAACGATGAAGGTTTCATTTCAAAAGTATATAGAAAGCCCACATTTTCGAATGATTACATTCATTACACTAGCAACCATCCCCCTCATGTTTTTAAGAATGTAATAAAAGGGCAATGCATTCGAGCAGCAAGAATATCATCTACTAAGATATGGAGACAGAACTTAGGTTTATTGAGAATTTATTTTTGGACCGTGCCTATCCAGACAATATGGTCAAAGATGTGATAAAATACGTGCAAAATGAATGGGGTCATAAGTATTTACCATTATTAGGTTGTTACAATATGGACAAAAAGACAGAAAGGCAGACTGATCTCCATGGGAGAGTATGTGTACTGATGTACACACCCCTTACATACTTAGTTAGAGAAATTCTTGAAAGACACTGGGAAGTATTAGCTTCAATGGATATAGAACAAACATTAGGCAAATTTCCCAAATGTGTTTATAAGACAGTGCCCAATGTGAAGCGACTGCTAGAGAGGGCAAGTTACGCAAAGGGCAAAGATGAAGGATATAAAGGAACAACTAAGTGTGGTAGATGTAAGCAATGTAAGTACATCAATCTAGCCAAGACAATTAGGTTGGATGACATTAATCGCACTTATATCAGAAGTAGGACGGGTAATTGCAATTCAAAAGGGGTAGTATATATAGCTATATGTACATGTTGTAACGCACATTATATTGGTAAAATGGAAAGACAATTGAAAAAACGTATGTATGAACATTTTTATAGGATACAAAAATGTGATACTAAAAATGCTTTATACAGACACATCTTGGAGAAAGGGATTGAGCACAGTTTTACATTTGCAATTATAGACCAGATTTCCATCACACCGTTTGGAGGGAATTGGAAAATGGAGTTGGCACAAAGTGAAAGTAGATGGCAGATCCTGACAGATAGCACCAGAAGAACAGGTCTAAATGACTTTATTAGTATCAAACCATTTTTAGCTCTTCTATAATATGTTCCTTGCATTTATTTTAGGTACTTCAGAACATATGTCCTATAAGTATAGTTCAGGGTCAATCGTCATATGTGCAGTTTAGTGATTATGATCTTTATCACAACATACTTAGTTCAACAATTAGGAGTATAACGTTATCATAACATTATTATATCATCATGGTATAAGGTATTTATTTACAGCGAGATGTTATTTTCGTACAATCAATTTTTTTACATGCAATTTTTGCAACAGCATATGATATATATACATCTTTGTATAAAAGTTTTTCATTTGTCTACCTCAACTGAAACCATATATATACATTTTTACATTTTTGGTTTTAATATTTTACTTATATATTACGTTTGCACAAATGCACTTTAACTACAGCATTTTTATTTAGTGAGTCTTTAGTACATATACATATTGTTCTTTATTGTTCTTCATTTTAACACAACATATTATTATTGTTACTTTATATAGTATATATTTTAAAAGGTTATACATGTATATATTTGTTCATCTGTTTACATTATTTGGTGTTAAGCTGATGTTTGCAATACAATTTTGTGTTGATCATCAGTATGCCTTTAAAGTTTTTGGCGGTTTTTATAATTATTCAATTATGTAATAGAGTTGAGTATATAAGTGATGAACTTTTTAAATGATTTGTTCTGAGGAAGACTGTAATATACAGTTTAAAGTGCTTAACCTCTACATTCTGTGTCGTGTGGATTTTCAATAAAAACAGTTCTACATCCTTGTGTACGAGCAGTGATTCTCAGGGTCAGCGTATCCAGATCTTTACTAACAACCACAACCTTCCCTGTCCTCACTCCAGTCTGATTCAATATGCTGATGACTCAGCTATCATCTCTACATCTGACAATGCTCCTCATCTTCTCTCCCTCACTCAAGAATCTCTGCATTCCGTAGAAAAATGTCTCACTACTAATCAATTACTACCCTAGCAAAATGAAACTTTTACTTTTCCTACCTAAATCTCCCCAACATCTCAAAACCTCCTTCTCCATCTCCTCTCTAAATAACACTTCCATCAAAGTTGAATCACATACTAAACTCCTCGGAGTTTACATTGATGATGAACTTAAATTTGACATTCACATTAATAACTGTATGAAAAAAACTCACCAAAAACTTGGACTGTTATACAGAAACAAAAGATTCCTAACTCCAAAATCTAAACTATCCTTAGCACAAGCTTACTTACTACCCACACTTATGTATGCCTCCCCTTTATTCATTGACCTACAAATGAATCTGAATACCACGTTTGAACACATCTATAATAAAATTGCACAATTCGCCAGTAATCACCCTTATCAAACACACTGCTGTCTTTCCCTTGAACTCCAACACCAAATCCTCCTGCCACAGCTCCATCTGGCCCACTCTATCCTTCACCATCCTCTTGTTTGTCCATCTCTGACTAATCTTATCTCCTCCTATATCCCTAAGCATAACCTACGCAGCTCTGACCAACTCCTATTGTGCATCTCCAAACCTAACAAATCCATTGGTAAGATACACTATAGCTACTCGGTCACCTCTGCCTGGAACAAACTTCCTGTACATATACGCACACTTGGCAATACCCACAGTTTTAAAATAGCATTAAAAGAATTCCTGCATATCTCTTGGATCTGCTCCTGCAATGATCCCACTTGAACATCTTCCCCCTTGCCTCTCTCTCTTTTGGTTAGCCTCCCTTTTCTACCTCATCTCCATATTCAGCTCTAATCTCTAATCGTTCTTCCTGACCCACTGCTCTCCCCTTTTCAAACAGCTAGTTTCTCCCTTCATTCTTCCTTCACCACTAACTTCCCTCCAGTCTCCGGCTCAGCTACTCCTCAAATTCCTTACTCCTCATAATGCACTTTAATACAATGACTGTCTTGCTGAACTTTCCAATCGCAAATTTGTTTTAATCCTTTTACTTTTACATTTTAGTGTAAAATACCTAAGGTTTACTCAAATGCCTTTTTTTCGTTTTTGTAAGACTTTAGTTACTCTGTATAAAGTTCGCTTTCCTTAAGTTTTTGTATTTATTACTGTATTGCTAAATTTTGTAATGGAGCTTTTCTCCTCGGGTATCTGCTGAAAAAGGGCATCTTGCTCAGTTAGACCAACCCGGTTAACAAATGTCAAATAAATAAATAAATAAAATGTATGTGTGTGTGTGTGTGTGTGTGTGTGTGTGTGTGTATATATATATATATATATATATATATATATATATATATATATATATATATATATATGGATTCACGTCATACCACTGAAAACTCAAAACACTAAAAATGAGAAAACTTCATAATATAGAAGACCAAAACACGTAAACTCACAACACTCAAAACACATATCATACATATACCGAGTTTAAACAACATAAATCATAGCACTTTCCACCAAGTGTAAGCAGGGGGGCAAGCCCCCTTGCACCCCCCCATGTGGGGGGCTGCACTCCCTACACCCCCTGAAACTTAAATATATCAACTCCAAGATTGCACTTAGTGTAGTGAAGTGCAATCTTGGAGTTGATATATATAAGTAGCAGGGGGTGTGGGGGGCACAGGGGGGCATGCCCCCTGCTTACACTTGGTGGAAAGTGCTATGATTTGTTGTTTAAATTCATATATGTATGATATGTGTTTTCAGTGTTTTGAGTTTCAGTGTTTTGAGCTTTCAGTGTTATGAAGTGAATATATATTCACGGTGGTGTCTGACATACCCACTATACTTAGAGACACATGTCAACTGTTGGGCGACTTGAAGGAGGTTAATGGGCTGGATCTTGACTCAAGTTTATTGGTTACATTGGATGTTAAGAGCCTGTTCACTTCCATTCCTAATGACTATGGACAGGAAGCCATTAGGTATATATTGAATCATATCAGCAGTATTAGTAGGAATGAACAAGTGTTATTGAACACCCTTTTGGATTTAGTCCTTAAATACAATGTACTTATGTATAGGGAACAGCATTTCCTACAGCAATGGGGTGTAGCCATGGGGACTCCTTGCGCTAACACCTATGCCAACCTGGTTGTACATTTCTGGGAGTCCTCATGTTTATTCCAACACTCTAGCTTCTCCAAAGTACTTCTTTACAGAAGGTTTGTGGATGATATTCTCCTCTTGTGGAAGGGGACGGTCTCAGAGCTCCATGCCTTTATTGAAGAGCTTGAATTGACGACAGATTTCTTAAGGTTCACTATAGACTTTTCAGGTACTCATGTACATTTTCTAGATGTTACCATCAGTAAAAACATGGATGGGGGACTATCTACTACTCTATACAGAAAACCATGTTGGAAGAATAATATCCTCAGGTTTGATAGCATGCATCCCAGATTCACATTTAGGAATATTGTCAAGAGTCAGTTCACTAGGATCAACAGGTTATGTGATAATTCAGAGATGTTATTGGTAGAATATCAGAAGTTGGAACAGTTGTTCCTTGATAGAGGATATGATCCTGAGATGATACACATGATTAAGAAAGCGTTTGTAAGTAGGGATGAATTTAATATAGAAAAAGGAAAGTCTATGAGGCCTTTTGGATCTGCCCCTTATATGTACAATACACACAGGGTTAATGTTATCCTGAATTTCACCAGTGATATTAAAAACATAATAGAGATCATTACTAAGAACTGGAATATCCTTACAACTGATAGAGATATCACCAAGATAGTTGGCCCCCATCCAACCTTCACATATAGGAATTGTAAGAGCCTCAAGAGAATCCTATGCATAGAAACACTAGGTGGATCTATTCAACATGCAGCCTTGAGTCAGCAGAGATTGGGTACCTACCCATGTGGTAGATGTAATATGTGTACTTGGATTTCTCCCACACAATCTTTTACACACCCTACTCTGAAATATACCTTTGAACCTAAACATACGGCCAGCTGTGATGATATGAATATTATTTACATGGCCAATTGTAGGTCATGTAAAGCCTTCTATGTAGGTATGACCACGAGATGGCTCAAGGACAGGATCTATGAGCATATATATGAAATCAAAAAATCTGACACTAAGAATGCCTTAGCCAAACACATCCTGGAATCTCCAGGACATACTTTTGGTTTTAAAGTTCTACAAAAGAAATGTCCTGATGTTAGAAAAGGAGACAACATTTGTGAATTAGAAAACTCAGAACTGAGTTGGATTCTTAGATTGAAGGCACATCATCCCCCAGGCCTCAACTTATATGTTAGTATCAGATCAGCATTGAAGATGAGGAGATAACTTACTTTCTTACATTTCATCTTGTGCCAGCTCTGGCCCGTACTATGATTCCATGTACTTTCTAGCATCAGTGGCCATCTATAGGAGGTGCTCCTTTTTCACATTCATCTCTACATGACATTAAACTTTACTTCCAGATAATATTGATTAGTGAGGCTTTGTGACCCCCTTTTTTGAGGCATTTCATCTAGAGTTCATATAGACACTTGGGTGTTGTATTTAACCATCCTGATTTTTTACACATCATGATAGCAACACCACTGCTTTCAGTGATGTTAGTTATATACTTGCATATGTACCTCTATACACATATTTATATTTATGTACATGCAGGAATATTTCCACACTTGTGTTTCAGCCTCCTTTTTTGCAAGGTTGATATAACATACTTATTTTAAGCATTTTAAGTATTCTCTAAGTTTGTGTTTTGCATCTATCTCTCTATATACCAGTACTGTATATAATATGTATAATGCATATAACGCTATTTATTAGAAAGATGTTTGTATGTATTTAGTTCTTATGCATTTAGTTACAGGCCAGTTTTCTGCCTGAACTTATATACACCAGCATTGCTGTTTAATATTGCTCATCCACTATGCCTGATGTTGTTTTTAACTAAGATTTCCTAGTACTTTAGGGGCTGTGGAGTCATTTGTAGTGTTTTTATGAGCTTTTTTATGAGTTTTTTGTTTCATGACACAATTTAATTGCTAGATAGTAAGCTCCTAAGTTTTTAAGGAGTTTTTAAGTGGTTTTTAAGTGGGTTTGGTACTAAAAATATGTATATATACTACTTTTTTAACATTGGATGAATACTATAGATGCAGTTGTATTCATTGTAAGGAGTGTACTGATTGATTAATTGCTTAATTGTTTAATTGACCAATTGATTTTTTGGTAGGAGTAGCTACTTTAGCTAGGTATATAAATGAAGCTTGCTCCTTTGTGTATTAGATCTGAAGAAGCATGCAGTAGTGCATGCGAAAGCGCTCATCTTTTATGTTATTTTCTTTCTAATAAACAGTGAATCCTTCGTGGTGGTCTCTTTCCATTTTTATGCTATTGGATTTGTTTTTCGTTGGAAGAGACCTTTAGGAGCCAGGACTGCTTTAAGGTTTATCAGTTTGGTTTTGGTTGCTGTTCCTGACTCCACATTATGGAAGGATCATCAGTTGAACTTGATTACGTACCAGAAAGACTCAATATGAATCGAAGATGGAACACTCTTATTGAGAACAAGGACAATCCCTTACTAGGTATGGAGTTAGCGACTGCTACACTACCAGCATCTGAAAATGTTAATGATATTTCTGATTTCAATGCTAGCTTTAAAGAACTAGAGAACTGCTTATACAAGCTTCATCGCCTCATTTGGCAACGTAGACATTTGGAGGCATGCCAACATTTTAAAGTGGTTCCTCGGGGTATGAGGGTGCTATGCATGCCCTCATACGGTAACCAGCATGCCGAACTACTTAAAAGTTGGCAGAGGCTTAATTTGGAACTCAGTCATAAATACATTGAGTTGTTACTTGAATACTTTTCACCTATGGAGAAAGAGCTAGCAGTCAAAGCGGATCAACTTAACAGTGACATTGTGTCTAAATTTAAAGGGGAGATTTTCCTTAAGAGGTTAGATAACCTCTATGAACAAATCAGTTCATATAGTGACAGGTTGCAACAGGTCAAGACGCGTAAACTCCTCAGAGATTATCGGGACTTCTCTAACGGACAAGTTTTTGTTTGGCCCAGAGCATCACAAAATCAAGAGAGGTACAACAATGAGACATCCACTGGCGAGAATTCTCTGAATCCTTCATCGGGACCAGCACACATTGCCCCTTTAATGCACTCTTTGAAAGCGTCAGAACTATCCATTCAGATGCAACAGATACTCCACCTCCCAATCAATTGGCGCTACATTCGCATCATCTTATGGGAGCTAAACCGAAGATTCAAGATAGTATAGAGCGTTTTTTGCCCCTACCTGTTCAATTCAACAGAACGACGGGGGACAGATCGCGAAGCAGAGGAAGAACAAAGAGGAAGCTGTCGGGAGAGCCGCAGACGAGGAGAGGACGATTGAGGGAATAAACTCTTTGGTGTTTAACTTTTCCAGTTTAGAATTGTCAGTAACGGACATTACAGTTTTAAATAGAGGACTGTCCTATATTCCTGCACAGGTCAGTAAGCTTAATGAAACGTTTATTGATCTCAGAAAATTTGTAAGAGCTGTGTCTTTGAAGTTGTTTTATAGTAAAAGTATGTCTTCACCATTAGACACACCTGCTATGGTCCCTAATATGTTTAAGAAGAAGAGCACTTTCACTCCAACACTACACCCCATGTTGGATTGTTTTGTCAAAGCCTGTGAACAGGATTTATACCTCTACTATTATTCTAAAGATAGGAGAAGTGCTTTATTTTTTAACATGAATCAAGACGAATGGGAATCTGTGCATTCTTTGGTTCATAACAAAGAAGTCATTGTCAAACCGGCTGACAAAGGGGGGGGGGTATTGTCTTGCTGAATACGTGTGACTATGTTATGAGCATGAATGAGCTGTTAGAAGATGCTGAGACTTACAAGAGTATTAATAAGGAAGCTGTACAGCGACACATTTATAATGTCCACCAAGAATTATATGACTTAATGATGGGCAGACAGATAGATCAAGAGCTATATTCTTTCCTTTTTGTAGAACATCCTAAGACACCCTACATTAAAGGACTTCCCAAGGTTCACAAAGGGATTTTTCCCCCTCCTTTACGCCCAATTGTAGTAGGGAATGGTTGGGTCACGGAAAATATCTCTCGCTACATAGAGAAAAAGTTGAGGCCTGTGGTGTCTGACATACCCACTATACTTAGAGACACATGTCAACTGTTGGGCGACTTGAAGGACGTTAATGGGCTGGATCTTGACTCAAGTTTATTGGTTACATTGGATGTTAAGAGCCTGTTCACTTCCATTCCTAATGACTATGGACAGGAAGCCATTAGGTATATATTGAATCATATCAGCAGTATTAGTAGGAATGAACAAGTGTTATTGAACACCCTTTTGGATTTAGTCCTTAAATACAATGTACTTATGTATAGGGAACAGCATTTCCTACAGCAATGGGGTGTAGCCATGGGGACTCCTTGCGCTAACACCTATGCCAACCTGGTTGTACATTTCTGGGAGTCCTCATGTTTATTCCAACACTCTAGCTTCTCCAAAGTACTTCTTTACAGAAGGTTTGTGGATGATATTCTCTTGTGGAAGGGGACGGTCTCAGAGCTCCATGCCTTTATTGAAGAGCTTGAATTGACGACAGATTTCTTAAGGTTCACTATAGACTTTTCAGGTACTCATGTACATTTTCTAGATGTTACCATCAGTAAAAACATGGATGGGGGACTATCTACTACTCTATACAGAAAACCATGTTGGAAGAATAATATCCTCAGGTTTGATAGCATGCATCCCAGATTCACATTTAGGAATATTGTCAAGAGTCAGTTCACTAGGATCAACAGGTTATGTGATAATTCAGAGATGTTATTGCTAGAATATCAGAAGTTGGAACAGTTGTTCCTTGATAGAGGATATGATCCTGAGATGATACACATGATTAAGAAAGCGTTTGTAAGTAGGGATGAATTTAATATAGAAAAAGGAAAGTCTATGAGGCCTTTTGGATCTGCCCCTTATATGTACAATACACACAGGGTTAATGTTATCCTGAATTTCACCAGTGATATTAAAAACATAATAGAGATCATTACTAAGAACTGGAATATCCTTACAACTGATAGAGATATCACCAAGATAGTTGGCCCCCATCCAACCTTCACATATAGGAATTGTAAGAGCCTCAAGAGAATCCTATGCATAGAAAAACTAGGTGGATCTATTCAACATACAGCCTTGAGTCAGCAGAGATTGGGTACCTACCCATGTGGTAGATGTAATATGTGTACTTGGATTTCTCCCACACAATCTTTTACACACCCTACTCTGAAATATACCTTTGAACCTAAACATACGGCCAGCTGTGATGATATGAATATTATTTACATGGCCAGTTGTAGGTCATGTAAAGCCTTCTATGTAGGTATGACCACGAGATGGCTCAAGGACAGGATCTATGAGCATATATATGAAATCAAAAAATCTGACACTAAGAATGCCTTAGCCAAACACATCCTGGAATCTCCAGGACATACTTTTGGTTTTAAAGTTCTACAAAAGAAATGTCCTGATGTTAGAAAAGGAGACAACTTTTGTGAATTAGAAAACTTAGAACTGAGTTGGATTCTTAGATTGAAGGCACATCATCCCCCAGGCCTCAACTTATATGTTAGTATCAGATCAGCATTGAAGATGAGGAGATAACTTACTTTCTTACATTTCATCTTGTGCCAGCTCTGGCCCGTACTATGATTCCATGTACTTTCTAGCATCAGTGGCCATCTATAGGAGGTGCTCCTTTTTCACATTCATCTCTACATGACATTAAACTTTACTTCCAGATAATATTGATTAGTGAGGCTTTGTGACCCCCTTTTTTGAGGCATTTCATCTAGAGTTCATATAGACACTTGGGTGTTGTATTTAACCATCCTGATTTTTTACACATCATGATAGCAACACCACTACTTTCAGTGATGTTAGTTATATACTTGCATATGTACCTCTATACACATATTTATATTTATGTACATGCAGGAATATTTCCACACTTGTGTTTCAGCCTCCTTTTTTGCAAGGTTGACATAACATACTTATTTTAAGTATTCTCTAAGTTTGTGTTTTGCATCTATCTCTGTATATACCAGTACTGTATATAATATGTATAATGCATATAACGCTATTTATTAGAAAGATGTTTGTATGTATTTAGTTCTTATGTATTTAGTTACAGGCCAGTTTTCTGCCTGAACTTATATACACCAGCATTGCTGTTTAATATTGCTCATCCACTATGCCTGATGTTGTTTTTAACTAAGATTTCCTAGTACTTTAGGGGCTGTGGAGTCATTTGTAGTGTTTTTATGAGCTTTTTTATGAGCTTTTTTTGATTTTTTTGTTTCATGACACAATTTAATTGCTAGATAGTAAGCTCCTAAGTTTTTAAGGAGTTTTTAAGTGGTTTTTAAGTGGGTTTGGTACTAAAAATATGTATATATACTACTTTTTTAACATTGGATGAATACTATAGATGCAGTTGTATTCATTGTAAGGAGTGTACTGATTGATTAATTGTTTAATTGACCAATTGATTTTTTGGTAGGAGTAGCTACTTTAGCTAGGTATATAAATGAAGCTTGCTCCTTTGTGTATTAGATCTGAAGAAGCATGCAGTAGTGCATGCGAAAGCGCTCATCTTTTATGTTATTTTCTTTCTAATAAACAGTGAATCCTTCGTGGTGGTCTCTTTCCATTTTTATGCTAATATATATATATATATATATATATATATATATATATATATATATGTGTGTGTGTATATGTGTATATATTTGCATATATAGGGTGTATATCACATAGTCGAAGTTCTGTAACTTCGACTACCATATGTACGAACACATATGTCTGAAGTTACAGAACTTCGACTGTGTAAAAAAAAAAAGGTAAAATAAAAGGTTGTATGCAGGGGGGCAAGCCCCCCCCTGCACCCATCACGTGGGGGGCTGTGCCCCCACACCCCCGCTCTGTAAATATACCAACACCAAGGTCGTACTACAGTGCAGTAAAGGGAAAATTTCCTGCTTACAACCCTCAGGTACATTCGTTTTTATTTATTTATTTATTTATTTCAATCGAAGTATGACAACTTCGAACTTATGGTTTCAACCATATCAAGTTTGAAGTTCTCATACTTTGACTACACGATATCGACCCGCAAAAAAAAAAAAAAAAAAAATATATATATATATATATATATATATATATATATATATATATATATACACACATACACCTACATGCATATATATGCATACATATATACCAATGTACACACACACACACACACACATATATATATATATATATATATATATATATATATATATATAGAGAGAGAGAGAAATAGATGAATATAAACTGTGTGTGTGTGTGTGTGTGTGTGTGTGTGTGTGTGTGTATATATATATATATATATATATATATATATATATATATATATATATGGGTCTACCTGACATGGTCGACAGTTCATATGGTCAACAGTTTATTTGGTCGACAGTTCATTTGATCGACAAGCATTTTCTTTGCCCCCCCCCCCCCAACTATATATATCAACTCCAGGGTTGCACAATATTGGGGAAGGGGGAAAATCTGCTTGTCGACCAAATGAACTGTCGACCAAATGAGTGTCAATCATATGAACTGTCGACCATGTGAAGGGGACCCATATATATATATATATATATATATATATATATATATATATATATATATATATATGACACATACACAGTGTCTTGCTACTTGCAGTAAATGTTGTATCTTTGATCACAATTTCTCAAATTTTATAAATGTATTTCAGTCTGTTGTGGGGGTCTTAAAATGTTGTATATAAAGGACACCTCAATATATTGTAAAGTGTTTTATCTGTTGTGAGGTTTTTCTCCCCTTGTGTATTGTTATTCATCAGCTATTATAAATTATTTTTCTGTGTGTTTGTGGAGCCTTTCTTCCCACCTCCTTGAAAAATATTTAATCTGTTGTGAGGCTTTCCCCAATGACTCATCAACTGCCGTTTAAATGTTCTGAGTCTGTTGTGGAGCTTTTCTCCCCAGGCCACCACTGAAAATGGTCTCCTTTCGCTCAACTGGACTTTCCCAGTTACCAAAGGATGGATGTAGATAAATAAACTATTCACACCTACACTGATAATTGCAGATATATTTATGCACGATAAATATAAATATGCAAACTTATCAAAATAGAACAGTTCATTCTAAAATGTGAACTCGGGAGTTAAGCATTATTTCAAGTTTAAAAACTGACACATATATATTCTTTGAGTCAGTTCTGGACTTCTAGCTAATTGGATGGAAGCCACACATCAGCAATAATATTTTCAAATTTCTTTTTCTGATGATGGTCACTTCAGGTGGGGATTATCCCATTCCTCTAAAATTGTCACCTTGCAATTGATTAGGAGTTTTGCTGGAGAATGTAGGAGCACAATTCCCTGCATTTGGGAGCAACTTCTTTACACATAATTAAAATATTTAGTGTCTTCGTATGCTATCTTGTATGCTTATTTTCAGATAAGTCAATAGTTGAAGACCTGATCAGCAGTTGCCTTACATTTTGCTAAATAAGTTGGGGAATTCCTTTGGAAGAAAGCATTCTTGGGTTTTTAGTGTTCCTAGAGTATGTAAATATGATGTTAGAAGTGGTTTGTGGAAGTGTCATTGGGACTGATTTTCTTTTTAACTCTGTTTTTACAAATAGGATGTTCATGTGGACCCATGAAAAAAACACATCTATACATGTTCTTTGCCTGTTTTATATGACTTATTGAACAATGATGGGCGAAATACGTGTTGTTCCTAGTGGGAAAGTCTACAGACAAATTTTTGATGCTGAGGTAAGGTAAATGGTTAACAAATATCAACAGTAACCAAGAGCTATTTAAATCATTTTCCAATTTCCTGGATGAAGCAGTTACATTAGACATCAATAGTCCTTATTTTTTAGTTAAAAATTATTTCTGTTTTCCAAAGTAAATGTCACAACTGGGTTTTCAGTTTTGAAAATTCCTAAGTTACGGAGTTCAAAATAATATTTTAATATTGAAGTTATTTTCTAGGAGGAAATTTATTAATTCTTGTAGTGATGGTGAACCCATGGATGCCCTTATTTTTATAAGTGTAATAGCAAGTAATAAATTAAGGTTGTAATAAATTGTCATTTTTAATTGTCCTTATTTTTTTTGCATTAGTACTTAATTACTTAATTCCATATGCAGGCTGTGACTTGACTGTTAAATATGTTTAAAATGATTCATTTTACTAATTCCTTCCACCAAGTCTGGATTCATTTTCACAAATGGAAAACCATGTAGTTAACCTGCTCAGGAATGACTGAAGTAAGATGTTTTTATTCCAGAGAGAGTGGCAAAACAAGAGATGAGTGTCAACCATAAAGCTTTTAAGAGGCTAGTGGCAACTTTAGTAAACTGTATAAAGCCGAATGATATCCATGTTTTCTTGGAAGATCCTACTTGATTTTAACTTTCTGCAGTACTTCTGGTGTCCTGCTTATTTTTATATGGGTCTGTATTCTGCCATCAAATGAAACTTCAATTGAGTGGCTAAGCTAAACATAGAAAGTTCACTTACTGAATGTTCATTTCAGCGAACGAGTGAGATGGGGAAGTAACTAGTTCTCCAACACTTCCAGGTCTCGCACAATGAAGTATTTCAAACCCACCAAGTTGAGAGGCTTCATGCCCCCACACCCCACCCCCCAACTATATATACCAACTCCAAGACTGCACTACAGTAGGGAAAAGGGCAGAAGGGGAAGTGTTGTACGACTAGTCACTTTCCCTGTCTCACTTGTTTACTGAAATGAATATCCGGTAAATCAACTTTCGATGCATATGATTCGATGTTTAGCCGCTCAATTGAATTTTCATTTGATTGCTGAACAAAGCACCATTTAATACATTAATATTTGTCAGTCACACTTTAAAGAAGCTTTCATATTACTCTGAAATTGATTGTATTGTGGAGGTTCTTTAAGTTTTGTATCTTCTGTTTTTGATTTTGTCCTCTTTGACTTGGAGGAGGGGTATTTTGGGTTATACCTTCACTTCGATTTTTGCTGTCTTCTTGAATAAGTGTATTCCTGTCTTCAGAGGATTAAGTGATGTGAGTGTTTCAGGTGAAAACTCAAATGTGCAGAGCTAACCCATGTTACTTTTAAGAAACATTTGCATTTTTGGAAAACTGCAGTTTTATAACTTAAAGTAACAAACAGCACAATAACATGGGCATATGTTACCTAGGCAGAAACAGTAAATTAACTTTAAATTAAAAGTATATAGTTTAGACTCTGGGTAAGTAGTCCTGTATAAGGGCATTAGTTTCATGATACTAATGTTTGGCGTTCTACTTTCTACTTGAGTCACTTTCATTGTTCCGGAGTCAGAAACATATTGCTTATCAAATATAACGTAGCTCCTGAAGCACAGAAGTCTCACCTAGTCATAGGTGAGGCTAGAAGGAGCCTCATTGCAGATCATATTCAATGTTGGAAGGTAGGACATTAAAAACTAACATTTGACCATATTGCCCACATTCCTATAGTGCCATTCCATTTATTATATATTTTTTTCCATTTCCATGCTACTGACTCAAGCATATATAAAAGATGTACATAGTCTCAAACCAGGCTCATATGTCATATCAATGCAGAAATGTTTTTTCCAGCACTGTGTAGCAACACTTTCTGACGCTCAACAGGAACACCACTCTTAGATGAAAATCAGAAGTGTTAATTGTGATGAATGGGCATACAAATCCCACCTGCTGCCTTCAGGGGCCTTGCACTTTAACTTTCTTAACATATCTACTAGCATTTGAGTGAGAAAACCAGCAGTAGTGGTCCAATTCCCACCACTAATTGCAGTTAATGTACAAAGAGCTGTTGGCCATAAGAGTGCGTGTGGTAAATATGCACTACTGCCTTTTGTAATGGCCAGCATCTGTAACACTCAGATTAGTTTTACACTGCAGAGCTACAAATGCCCCCTTTGAATTGCACCTAACCAGGCACCTGCAACACTTGGAATGCCCTCAAAGGTTTCTTACCAGGACAATCCAAGTTATGAATACCTTGTCGTACACAGATCGCCTTAAAGCCCTGTCTATGTACTCAGTCTCCTAAAGGTCACTGAGAGACAGTTATAAGGCACCCTTAGATCCAGCTCTTGTGGATCTCCTGCACATTCACGAAACAAGCAGCATCAGGGACACTAGATAGAAGGACCTATACTTTGCCTGTGACATAAATAGAACATGCTGGAGAGACCGATATGTGTCTCAAAGGATCTCCCCACACTATGGAACAGGCTCCTAATCCACATGAAGTGGAGTTCATCCTCAACCTTTTTCAAGTGAAATTTTTATCATTGGATGGGAAATCATAACTTCATCCCCGGTCTGACCCTGATGTCACTGATGGACAGAGAGTGACAGTAAGTTAACTAATCCCAAACTAATTTACCCTTCCCCACATAACCCTTTCTACCTCCTAACTAATATACCCACACCATATAGGCGTCCATTGCACTCAAGGAGAAAACTGGGTTGGGTTGCCCTGTTAGGTTTATAAAGACAGTATGATAACTTGTGATGAATAGAATTGTTTAGAATATATATAAGTATATATTTTGAATATATACATTTTTTATGTTTTTATTTTAGTTTCATGGTTTAAATGCACATTATTGTGTTTTAAATGCAGAATATAATGTATGGCACGTTTTAAAACCAAATAGCTTTATATAATTTTATTAATGTGATTTTAGTGGCTGGTGTAAACATGTGACATTAACTGAACCTCTATATAAAAGTGGTTAGAATATGTTTGTATATGCTGATGAAGGGTAGAGTACCCGAAAGCTTCCGTTTATTAAAGTTGGCGTTTTGTGATAATCTTGTATCTTGTATCCTAAGGTTTATAAAGATCCCAGTGGTACAAACCTATGAACTTGTGATCACTAGCTTTCATGGATATCAACCACCTTATACTGAACCCACTGCCTACAATTTTACCAAAAGTTTTAACTTAAAATATTTGTAGTGTTTCCCAGAGTAGGGGGTTACATGGAGATGCTCCAGCACCAACTTCATTTAAGTTACAGTGCCACCTGTTAAACAAAAAGTACACCTTTCCTGTTTACTCTTAAAAATAAACCAGTCTTTAAATATTCAAATGGTTACAACTGGCTCTGAGCAGTCACTTTTACAGGGATGAACACCACAGTTTGGTACATGGGTGAAATGTATAAACCCACAAGCTCATAAATATAACATTTACTACAAGTATTTTAAGTTAAACAATAGAATTATTTTCTTGAAATAAATAAGTTTGAAGCTTTTCTTTTCAGAGAGCAAATATGCAAACAATAGAAAGCTTTTTCTAAGAAGCTGAAAGTAAAATATTCAAAAGGCAGAACATGTTTAGACATATCTATCTAACATTTAAAGTAAAAAAAAAAAAAAAAACACGCCTCTAGTCCAAAGATATACTGTGCCTTTACTAAATCTGGCTTCAGGTTCAAAAGTTCTTACAAGCAATGATTTTGATACATAAATTTGAGTTCTGTCCCAAAGGAGTCCTTCAGCAAGCAAAGCAATAAATTCTGCAGCTTCTGTACTTATGTTACCTTTGGAATTAGCCAAACAGGATCTCCTGTGGTTCTATGGCTTTTGAATTTTAGAAAATGCCTTTCTTGTTTCTGCAGTTATGCACTTCTTGTTTGGGAGGTCTCCGCATCTTGTTCAGTAAATAAGGCATAATCATGTGACCTGGACTGAATCTTAAAGCAGCAGATACTACATTAGTGCAACTTGTCAATAACCAAAACTTAGATGTCAAGTTGTCAATCTCGCCTTCATTCTTGCTGGATGGGTTCGGAGCCGATCCTCGGCTCCGACTCGGCACTTGCTTTAGCTTAGGAACTCCTTTTACCAGCTCGAGGCAACCCTATATCCCATGATGCAAGGCGGAACTACCCCAGATCTCGTTTGCCGCTTAGCGAAAGAGGTCTCCTTTACCAGCAGAGGTAAGTGAATTTCTTGTCAAAGAAAGAAAAGCTTAGTTAGGGTTTTATTTTCCCCTTTTAGTCATAGTATAGTCTGTAGTAGATTTACAGCCCACCCTATTCCCTTGTTTTTTCAAACTTTTATAACCTTTTATAACCTTTTTAAACCTTTAGTGTAAAGTTTTAGTTAGGCCTAAAACCCCAGTTGTTAATCCCTTCCTGTGTGTTGTGTGTAGGGGATTAATTTTGTGTGTTTGTTGGGGTTTGTGTGTGTTACTTCCTCCTAGGATATGTCTAGGGAAGGCAAGGTCTCAGGCTTCAAGAAGTGTGACTCGTGCTGTCAGAAAATGTCTCTGACAGACGGTCACACTTCTTGTGTTTATTGCCTGGGGCCTTTGCACCTGCAGGACTCCTGTGCTTTGTGTCACTCCTTTAGCCAGAGAGTCCTGCAGGAGAGGAGGAATAAACTTATCCTCCGTGGCTTACTTAAGCCAGAAGGTTCTCCCTCTAAAGCAGGGTCTGGGAAACCTTCTAAGCCACCGAAGGCTCAGGCTTCAGTTTCCAAGCCTCCTCCGGTGGCTCCGGCCCGTCGGGCCGAGATCGGCTCCGGCTGGAACCGATGTATCTGCCTCGAAAGTAGTGGGTTCGGTGCCGGCTGGCTCCGATACCTTATCTACTGTAGCCTTGTCGGCTCTGGCTGGAGCCGACACTTTATCCAGCATCGGAGCCAAGAAACCTTCGGCTCCATCTGGAGTTCAGGGGACTTCGGCTCCGATGGCTCCGTCCCGAAAGAGATCTCGGTCCCCTTCATTACTGAGTATCCACTCGGCTCCGGGGTCTCCTCTTTTGTCGGAGCGGAGCCATCGGAGCCGATCTTCGAGATCTTCCAGGCTGTCTGACCACGACTTGGAGAGGGTGGTAAGCAGGCTGTTGAAGTCTCAGGCACTGGCCCAAATGCTCCATAGCCCGTCTCAACAGACTTCGGCTATAGCCTCACCCCTTGAACTTCCTCTTCCGACTCCACTTCAGAGTTTGGAGCCGGAGCTTCTCGGGACAGCGACTGTTTCGGTGCCGGAGCCGATACATCCTTCGGCTCCGTCATCCTTGGCTCCGATCTCCTCCTTGAGACCTTCCTTGGAGGGATCTGGTCGTCGGGTTTCCCTTGTCGGCTCCGAGGGGGCTAGTGGCATCGGACCCTTGTCCGACCCCGCTCTCCCTCTCAGGGCTTCGGCTTTGGTAAGCTCGGCGCCGACATCGGCCTCGGAGCCTTCCCTCTCAGTGGAGCCGGGCATTCCTGTTTCCTCGGAGCAGGGATATTCCGGCCTCCCGGGGAGGGGAGCCTTTGAGGTGATGAGGAGTGTCCTGGCCTCTGAGCCTGGTCAACGGTCCATCCCTCTAGCTCCTCCCTCATCAGTGCCTGCAGACGCCTCTTGCCAGCCTCTTGCTCTCAGGCCCAGGGATCCATCGCCCCAGGTTTCCCCATTGGGAATTTCCTCCTCTTCCGAGGTTTCTCCTGATCCTGCAGGGGAACCCCCTCGGAAGAGGACGTGTAAGAGGAAACACACGGACTCCCCTGAGTCTACTACATCTGATACCGACTTAGATGAGTCGGAGGGTTCCCCACGGTCCCCCTCTGAGGATGTCTCCTTTTCAGACATCCTTGAGCTCCTCAAACAGAGGGGGAATTGGCCCTCCATTGACCCCTCTGAGGATGAGTCGGTATACCTGGAGGCTTTGGATCCCGACCCTCCACCTCCTGGGTGTCTCCGCCTTTCGACCCACTGATGCAGGTAGTGGCTCGGAAGGCGTGGGCGGCTCCAGATTCTGTGGAACCTGTCCCCAGGAGACCATCCAAATTCATCACAGCCCCTACGGACAAACAGTTCCTTTCCAAGGGTGTCTCTGTGGATGCTATGGTGGCGGCGGCCACTAAGAAGGAACTGGCGGATCCTTCAGTACCTGTCCATCCTCCTAACAAGGACTCTAGGATCATGGACAGGTATGGAAAGCGGATGTTTTCTTCAGCGACTTTTGCTATGCGTTCGCTGAATTATCTTTGTCACTTCACCAGGCTTCAACGAGATATTCTCAAAGAACTGGGTGAAGTAGTCCAGGATCCTTCTGCTGCTGGGGCTCAGGAAAAGATTGCCTCGCAGCTTGCAATCCTGAATTCCATATCTAACTCCTCCATGCGGCTCATATCCTATGCGGCCGATGGAGCGAGCAGGGCCGCAGGCACAGGAGTTGCTCTTAGACGCCAAGCCTGGATGCGGCTTTGTAATTTTGCGGACCCCTTTAAGGCGTCCTTCACTAATACCCCCTTTGATGGTTCGGCTTTGTTCGGACCTCAGGTGAAGGATACCTTGACCAGGTGTGAGCAGGACGGTAAAACTCTTTCTGCCGTTGGAGTCCAGTTTTCCACCACTCCTAGACCATATCCCAAGGGTCAGAGGGGGGGGAAGATGTGGTTCCGAAAAGCCCAAGGAGCTACACCGGACGCACGTGGTCAGTTTACCCCCAGAGGCAGAGGGGGTAACAATAATAGACGCCGCCCTAGAGGCGGGGGGGGGTCCTCGGAACCAGGGCAACAGGGAGTCTCTTCCTGAGAAGCCCTTTCAGCATCCCTGAGGTGTTGCCCGACTGTCCACCCTTGGAGGCAGTCGGGGGAAGGATTTCGCTGTACCCAGTAGCCTGGCAATCCCTATCTCAAGAGAGTTGGGTACAGTCGATCATATCCGAGGGTTACAAAATCCCCTTCGAAAGGTTTCCCGTACCTCTACAATCCCTTCCAGACATCTCACCCGGTCAAAGGGATTTAGCAGAACAGGAGGTTTCAAAGCTCCTAGAAAAAAGAGCCGTCCAGACTGTGCCAGCAGACCAGGTAGGATCCGGCGTCTACTCGAGATTCTTTTTGGTCCCCAAAAGGACGGGAGATTGGAGATCAATATTAGACCTGAGCAATCTAAACAGATTTATCAAGAAGGCAAGATTCCGGATGGTCACGCTTCAGTCCATTCTGCCCTTTCTGGGCAAGGACAACTGGATGTGCTCTATAGACCTTCAGGATGCGTACTATCACATAAAGATTCACAGACGCTCCAGAAGGTTTCTCCGCTTTCGGCTAGGGACCAGTCATTACCAATTCAGAGCACTGCCCTTTGGCCTCACTTCAGCCCCCAGAGTGTTTACCAAATGCATGGCAGTGGTCACAGCTCATCTGAGACGTCAAGGATTCCAGGTGTTTCCCTACTTGGACGACTGGCTCCTCTCCGCCACCACCAAGTGTCAGCTTCTTCAGTCCAGAGACTACACTCTACAGCTTTGCAGGAGTTTGGGAATTTCAGTAAATTTCGAAAAATCTTCTCTGCTGCCTTGCCAATCTATCACCTTTATAGGCGCAGAATTAAACACCGTCAAAATGTTAGCCAGACTAACAGATCAAAGAATTCTGGACATCCAAAATTCGTTCGGCTTCTATTGCAAAGCAACAAGATCAAAGCCAGATTTATACTGAAGGTTCTAGGTCTTATGGCTGTGGCCATTGTTCTTCTACCACTGGCTCGCTTCCACATGCGTCTTCTGCAGTGGATGCTATTCACGCAGTGGTCGTACCACAGTCTCCCGATGAGGCACAAAATCTTCGTCACACAGTCGTGCAGAGCTCATCTGAACTGGTGGATATCTTCCCCTCTTCATCAGGGCCGACCCTTTATTCCCCCTCCTCCAGTTGCCACAGTCACTACGGATGCCTCTCTGATCGGGTGGGGGGGGGCATTATCAGGGCAGGATGGTCCACGGGACGTGGCAACCCATAGAATACCATCTGCACATAAATGTCCTGGAGATGAGAGCAGTGCTTTTATTGTTGCAAGCCCTCAACGACTTTCTTCCCACGGGGACTATTGCAGTACAAACGGACAACATGTCCGTGGTCTGGTACATCAACAAACAGGGCGGGACCAGGTCCTATCCGTTATGTCGAGAAGCTCTCAGACTTTGGCAATGGGCGATCTCTTCTCAGCGGTTTCTGATAGCAATGCACATCCCCGGCAGGTCCAACCTTTTAGCGGACAGGCTGAGCAGATCCATTCTGATGCCTCACGAGTGGTCTCTCAATCAATCTGTAGTGGATCAGATTTTTCTGAAGTGGGGCACTCCTTGTTGCGATCTTTTTGCTACTCCACAAAACAACAAGTGCCCCGATTTTTTCACTCTCTTTCCCCTTCCAGGCCAACCCCTGAGAGACTCTCTAACCCAGGATTGGCCCCGGGGACTTCTGTACGCTTTTCCTCCCTTTCCCTTGATTCCACAAGTCATTCAGAAAGCCACCGTTTTGAGAGCCAAGTTGATCCTCATTGCCCCATACTGGCCTCGACAAATTTGGTTTCCGTCTCTGCATCGTCACCTTCTGGTGCAGCCCTGGCATCTGGACCCAGTTCCGAATCTCTTGATCCACCAGTCGGGTCAGCAGCACCGAGCCATTCATTCTCTCAACCTCACTGCTTGTTTGCTCCACTTCCTACCCTAGCCAGGCTACCGATGATTTCGGACTCAGTCAGAGACATTTTAGTGTCTTCTTTGAAGTCGTCCACTAGGACTGTTTATGCTAGCAAGTGGCGTGCATTAACTATTTGGGCAAATTCCAGAAATATTGATCCCTTTACTGCTCCTGTACATTCGGTTTTAGATTTCCTGGCGGAGGTTTTTCATTCAGGATCCTCGTCATCTACAGTCAAAGTACAACTGGCTGCTATTTTATCATGTTGGCTTGCATGACAATAACATTATGTCTCATAGATTATGCAAGGCCTTTCTGAGAGGAGTTTTTCTCCTAAAACCACCTATAAGGCATCCTCCTCCGCAATGGGATCTAAACTTAATGTTGGCATCCTTGATACTACCTCCTTTCGAACCGTCTGCTTCATGTTCTTTGAAATTATTGACCTGGAAAACTATATTTTTACTGGCTGTCACTTCTGCAAGAAGAGTTTCCGAGATTCAAGCTCTCTGCATTCGTTCCCCTTATTTGGTCTTTCATAAGGACAGGGTATCATTAAGAACTAACCCTTCCTTTCTCCCCAAAGTCGTATCTCAAACCAACATTAACCAATCTATAGACCTACCAGTCTTTTTCCCAAACTATTCCGACAGAGCTGAACAGAAACTGCATTTTTTGGATGTCCATCGTCAGCTCAGGTACTATTTGCATAGAACTAAACAATTCAGAAAATCGGACCAATTATTTGTCTCCTATGCAGAAAACAGGATAGGTCTTCCAGTCTCTAAAGTGACCTTATCCAGATGGTTGACTTCCACTATTTCCTATGTATACTCTCTCAGAGGCAAGCAGCTATCTTCTAAGCCAAAAGCACACTCAACCAGGAGTCTATCCACTTCTGCAGCTTTTCAGGATAGACTACCCATTGATACCATTTGTGCAGCAGCTACTTGGGCTACACCTCATACTTTTGTCTCTCATTACAAATTGGACTTGGCCTCCAGAGATAGGGCCAGTTTTGGTTCCACAGTTCTCAAGAGTCTGTTCCATTGAGCCACCCGGGATACAGGTGCTAGGGACGCGGTCCCATCCAGCAAGAATGAAGGCGAGATTGACAACTTAACATTTAGAAGTTATGTACCTACCATAACGTTCCATGTTAGTTGTCTTCTCTGCTTCTTTCTTGCGTCCCTCCCTCCTTCCCCCTGGCCTGGACAGATCTTGAAGAGTTCCTATTAGGTTGTTTCCTCCTGAGCCTTCATATGAGGACTTCTATTAGGATCTTGTGTTCCTAATTATGTTAGGATAGTCTTTAGCAGGGTAGGTTAGCTACCAAACGAGATCTGAGGTAGTTCCGCCTTGCATCATGGGATATAGGGTTGCCTCGAGCTGGTAAAAGGAGTTCCTAAGCTAAAGCAAGTGCCGAGTCGGAGCCGAGGATCGGCTCCGAACCCATCCAGCAAGAAAGAAGGCGAGAAGACAACTAACATGGAACGTTATGGTAGGTACATAACTTCTAATTTCATCTCCAACCTACCATACATTTTCACAATGTCAAATGCAAGTATATACGACTTTGCACATTTTCTTTTACATTTTGCACTTTTTAAAAAATCCAGATGCAATGCAGTGTCTTTTATTTTTGCCCTGTAATCACACAGCTCTAATACACCTACGTTTTTCATGCATTTTTGGAAAGAGCAATAAAAATTTCCCAGATTATTACAGTTCTCACAGTTGTTTAGAACATTTGTGTATGTCTTCAAAATAAGTGATGGCTTATGCAGCTGTCCCAGAGAGCTGCTAGTTTGTTAGGTGCTTTTCCATGACCAATGGTGAGATGGTGATGTGATCAGATCCAGTCACTGAGTTGTGACTGTTTGCTGACATAATGAATGTCATCAATTTACTGCTGAAGCAGGCTTCTGTCACTAGAAATTTTCAGCCATTTGAAGAAAGTACAGGCTTCTGTAACCTGAGTCCAGTTGGGGATTGTTTTTATTTTCTTTGGTAACCTTGATTCAGTCAGAATAACCGGATTATGAATACACTTTAGACATTTATTTTATTTTGAAGTATTATACTGTCAGTTTATTTATTTTTCAGAAACTGTTTACACAGAAAGGACTGTAAACCTGCATGACACAGTAGTGGAGTGAGTAGTACTTACTGCTGCCTCATAACAAAGAGGTTCTGTGGTTCAGTTCTTGGCTGGAGTGCATTCTGTTTGGAGTCTACATGTCCTCCCTATGTTTGTGTGGGTTTTCTCTAGGGTATGCAGTGAGTGAGTTAAGATTGTGCAAGTTGCCAATGTGGGGTGTGAAGTGTGCGTGTGTGAGTATGCTCCTGCCAGGGTAGGTCGGAGTGGCCCCATCACATGTAAAGTGTAAAGTGAGTTATTTGAACTTGGAGGGGTGGGCTGTAGACTTTATACCTTGCAGAAAAAGAACCTGCCTGTGCCTTTCTCTATAATAATTTCTCTTAAACACATTTTATCTGTCTAGAGGCTTGTTTCTCAGTCTAACAGTTTGTTTATCATGTGCTGTTTAATGTATTCACAGTTTTTTTTTTTTTGCTTTTGAGACAGGTTCATGACTGGTTTCATGCTTAATTGTTTTACTTACAAAAAATACTGTTGTATCTAAATTTTAGATCAGACACCGAAAGTGGCCTTTATACTCTTCTTCAGTATGAATAAGCACTGCCTTGTTCTGTTAACATACAGACATTTCTACAGCAGATTTTATTAAGATTTTGCAGTGTGGCTGTTGGAATGAAAGGTATAGCCTTAATATTTTAATATTAACATTTTAATACTGAATATTTTAACTTCATAGCCTGTAATAATCTGAACACTTGTGGGTCAGTTTCACTTCATAGGTAGGTACTAGGCTATTGGCCCAAGGGGCCTAAGTAAGCCTAGCCAACAAGGTTCCCTGGCTTATGCTACCCAAGAAAGTTATTTTCCTGTACCACTGTCGAGCAGAGCCACAGAAGTGATCCCTGGGGTGTATTTCCTATTTCCCATCCACTCATCAAGATTTTTCTTGAAGAGTGCAAATGAGGAACTTTGCTTGACATAGATGGGTAGCTTGTTCCAGAGTATGGAAAGTCTCTGGGACAGGAATCTATCCCTCCAGCATGTCCTGTTTATTGTGGTGACAAGGTTTAGGTCCCTAAAGCATGTAGCTTGGAGGGATTGAGATTTCTTTAGGTGTAGCATGTCCAACAGCTCTGGGTTTGACATAGCTTTATATGTTAGGCAGAGATCACCTCTGAGTAGGCAATATGCTATCGAGTAAAGCTGGAGTTTTTTGAGATGGTCAGTGTAGGGCATCTATTTGAGGCCAGTAATCCTCTTTGTGAGATACCTCTGTGGCCTTTCCAGCTGCTGCAGATGTCTTGTGAGGTACATTCCAAAAGGGGTGTTGTACTCTATAATGGGTCTAACAAGTGTCGAGTAGAGGGGAACAATGACCTCTTTTTTCCTGGATGAGAACCCTTTTGTAATGAGGTGTGCCACATAGAAGGACTTCCTGACTACTGTGGTGATGTGATTATCAAAAGAGAGACTACTGTCCACCTAGGTCCCAAGGTCTCTTATCACACATTCAGTGTTAAGTAGACTGCTACATATGCGGTAGTTCATGGGTACAGAGTTTTTACCAAAGGGGATGACCATGCCTTTTTTGGCATTGAGCTTGAGGCCATGGCTCTGACACCAGGCATCTGTCTCAGTGAGGCCCTTCTGCAGGATGTCCACATCATTTGGGGACTCGACTGTGGCTCCTAGTTTGCAGTCATCTGCGAATTTCGTTAGCCTGTACTTCAGAGAAGTAGAAACCAAACAGGAGAGGTCCCAGGACTGAACCCTGTGGTACTCCACTTGTCACTGGTTTGAAGTCAGATTTGGAGTCTGCAACTTTTACAGTGTGGGTTCTGTCAGTGAGCCAGTTGGCAACCCATCTTGTTATGTTGGGGTTTATGCCTAGTTTAGTGAGTTTAACTATAATTCCAGAATGGGGGATGGTGTCGAAAGCCTTGACGAGGTCAAGATAAGCTGTATGAACCACCTTACCCTTGTCTACAGCTTTTGTGACTGCTTCAAAGAAGTCGATCAGGTTCAGGATGCATGATCTGCCTTTCACAAACCTGAACTGGGTGGGGTCCAGAGTTTGGAGGTTACCAATGTCTTTGTTTATGAGTTCCATGATGATACGTTCCATGGCCTTCCAAACCAGGCTCGTCAGGCTAATAGGGCGATAGTTCCCAGGATCAGTGGTGGCTCCCCCTTTGTGAAGTGGGATAACCGTTGCTGTGCACCATTCAGTGGGCACAAAGCCTGATGTGAGGCTATGATTGAACATGTTGCTTAGGTGGGGAGCCAATTCGTTCTGAGTGGCTCACTGCTGTCATAAAGATTTCTGTAGTATTTACTGTCTAAAAGAGTGTAGGCTAATAGCTTTGGTATTGGTCTCCACCCTCCCTCCCTGTTGGTGTCTTGTTGTTATACTTGGTGGCTTTGCAGTTGCCTGCCCCTACTGTAAATTTGATCTGGGACACTCCTCCCAGTCTAGTGTCATTAGTTCATTCTACCTAATACAGAGAGAACATCTGAAAAGGCCTTCTGTTCCTCTTTTCTCTCTTTGTGTGTTTTAGCTGCTTTTCTGTATATATAGACTTCTATGTATATGTGGACTAGCTACTTATTCTACTGTATTACTGCCACTTAAATCGTTTTTCAGTTGTGCACTTGCCTTGCTTCATTTAAAAAGTTTTAAATTGCTAATTTTGTAGAGTTTTAACTGAATTTACTGTTTAGGACTTCACACTCAAGTGCGTTAGCCTTTTCTGTGTTAATTTACTGCATTATTGCATTGTTTAGCCTGTTTTAACCAAAAAAAAATTATCTTGTTTGCTCGTTTCCCTCTTTTCCAAGCCAGTCCAGATCCCAGGCTTTGCTTGTCTCAGGACTTTAATTTCTGTGTTCAGAGCTATGATCCAGACCTTGCTGTGGTAGAGGGAATTCCTACTGCTTACCAGTGGGAGTGGTGGACATTGTAACACTAGAGGAGTGGTTTCCAGCTCAGAAATTGTAATTTTATTAGCCTTTTTGGTCTGATGTCTATCCCTTTCAACTTTCTGGCTTAAAAACGCGTGTGTTTGCACATTTTTCCGCGGGGCTACGGTTAAACTATTCCAGGTGCCAGAAAGTCTGCTGTTCAAATTTTCTCTTAGAACCAGCTGGTTTCTCAGTAGTAGCACTAAAATCTGAACCCATGTGACTAGCACTTGCTCTAGAACCTTCTGGAAAGCACTAGGAAGCCTGAAACTGATACAAGCACTCAACTCTGCTTGTCAAGAGAGAAATTAATTGTAGGCACTAAACAGCCTATAACTGCAAAGTACATTGCAAAGGCAAGGGAAAACAGCTCTTGTACTTTACAAAAAAAGTACCTAAACAGGCATGTCCAAGGGTCAGCTTCCGGTGATTTCTCCTGTCCACCTGGTGAATCTGGGTATACTGGGGCAATGCGGCAACTGCCTCATGTACACAGGCAACCCTCTCCTCCTACCACCCAACCTGCGAGAGATGCACTTACATAGCCAAACTGGAAGCAAAGCTCTCTCCAGCCAAGATTGTCCTAGACAGTCCAGAGGAGAAGGTTAACACCTGCACTACACCTCAAGCAACACATAGCCCTTCAAAACTTACACCATCAACACCCACACATAGCAACACTAAACCCACATATGCAGAGGCCCTTAACATTAACCTGCCCAAGCAACAAGGACCTCTGAAGCTGAAACACAAACTCACACCAGTCACAACCAAAGTGACACATAGCTCACAACACCAGTGTGCCACGCAACAACAGCCCCTAAGGCAAGACAAATGTACCCCACACTTTAGTCATAGGAGACTCTATAGTCAGACACACTGATGTCCCACTCACCAGGCTGAACAAGGAAAAAATTACAGTCAGCTGCCAGGATCTGACACATAACGCATGCACTCAAGTCACTTCACAACAAGTACAGATATGACTCTGTCATTGTCCATGTTGGAGTGAATAACTTGAGACATACCTCCCTGGACTACATGAAAAGAGACATGGAAGAGCTCTTGGATCATGTGGGCCAGGTAGGTATGACCCCAGCCCTAAGTAGCATCCTGCCTTCGCCCAGAATGATACCACAGTAGAAGGACAAAATGAATGACTTCAACAATTGGCTAAGCTTCTGGTGTCATTCAAAGGAGATCCAGTATCTGTCTGCCTGGGAAGACATGATCCACAAACCACGATGCTTTGCCAGAGATGGTCTGCACCTGTCACCCCTGGGATTCAGGTTACTAGCTAAAGCTCTTGCCACCCCTATAGTGCCTTTTTTGGGTAAGGTTCAAAGGACAAAACCACCACCGTAACAGATACAAGCATGCAAAATCTGAAGGCAATGCTACTCAGCGCTAGAAGTCTAAACCTCAAAATGCACTGTCTCAAGGCCCTCCTAAAAATGGAGAACATCGACATCTGTGCAGTGATTGAGACCTGGTTCAAGGATCCAGAGAGCACCCTTGCACTACCAGGCTATAACTCATACCACACATTTCGGCCATGTAACCTGGACCGGAACACCAAAGGCGGAGGTGTGTTCATTAAGGATATCCACACCTCCAGGCTAGTTGCTCAGCATAATGCATCTGAGGTTATCCAAGTGCAACCAACTCTGGGCAAAACTGCAATCCAAATTGTAGCTTGCTACAGATCCCCCACCATGCCCCAGGTTTCTCACTCCTCTTTTCTTGATATACTGGAAAATATTAGGGTTCAACCAAACACCCTAATAATGGGCGATTTCAACTACCCCACCATTAACTGGGAAAACCACTCATGTACCAACTCCTTCTATCAGCGCTTTCTGGAATTCATAAATTCCAATGCCCTGGATCAACTTATCCACACCCCCACCAGGGGCAACATTACCCCCAGGTTTTGCTTGCCTGTTCCTGTTACAGTGGTGAATTTGTTATTTGAACCTTGCCTAAAAAAGGCACTATAGGGCGGCAAGAGCCTTAGCCAGTATCCAGAATCCTAGGGGCGACAGGTGCAGGCCATCTCTGGCAAAGCATCTGTCTGTATATAAATTCTTTGGATAGAATTTATTAAACAGTTACAAGCCTCCTGATTAGGACTGTTTCTCAAGTGCTTCTGAAATTACTTTGAAGGGGACAGAATGCCATTTGAGAGCTCAACTATAGAATCTTCTAGTTTTGTGCAGGTTACTGTTCTATTGGACCTTCAATATTAGTATTTTTGCCTATTAATTCCCTGAGGAGAGCATAAGCTTCCCTTACAGAGTCCTTACTTCCGTGAAATCTTATTATCAGATTTTTGCATATCATTTGGGTGCTTCATTGTTCTGTTGTTTAGTTTCTCACCTACATTTCTCTGTGGTTTTGATTTTTAAAGCATGCTACTTTGATAGTTCATGATGATTTTGTTTTGTTTGTTGAACTTGCTAGTTTCTTTTTTTTTTTTTTTCTTAGCACAGAACCTTTATTGAAGTCCAGCTGACATTAACCATTTAACATAATATTATTTAAGTCCAGATGCAATTAGTTAAATCCAGATACAACCATTGGTTCTCTTTTATAAGCAGTGGCATTAACCTGGATACACTCATTGAGACCTTAATGTTTAAGTTTGGTCATTATTAAAAATACAATGAATGCCATTGTTTTCTTTTCCATCCCACTCAACAGCTGGGCTATCAGATCCGAATGAATCCAACCTTGGTGCCTTTTTCGAGAGCTTGGGTCCAGGGCTGCGGCTCTTCCTTCCTATAATCTCTAGTCCTAAGAATACTTAACTTTAGAAAAATGTATGTTAAGTTGTCCATCTCGCCTTCATTCTTGCTGGATGGGTTCGGAGCCGACCTCAGCTCCGACTCGGCCACTCTAAAAGCTCGAGAGTTGGTTCCACCGGCTCGAGGCTCCCCTTATATCCCACAATGCTAGGCGGTATTACCTCAGATCTCGTTTGCCGCTACAGCTATCGAGACGTGTTGCTTCACCGGCTTCAGGTTAGTGTAGGAAATAGTTTAAAAAAGTTTATTAAAATCCCTTTAAATTAGTTTTCCTTACAGTATCCCCTTACCTTAAAGGTTTTCTATCCCTTTCTCCTAGTTCTTAACCTTTTTTTACCTCAAGAACTTATAGTTCTTCCCTTAGGCCTTCGGGCCCTCCCATCCCCTTGGAGTGTATGTTTTTTCTGTAGGGACTTTATTATACTAAATAGCTAGTTATTTAGTTTAAGTTTTCTGTTTTTAGTCTATAGCGTAATCGGTGTGTTTGTGTGTGGTTACACTTGTTCCTTGATATGTCCAAGGATTCGAAGGTCTCAGGCTTCAAGAAGTGTGACTTGTGCTGTCAGAAAATGTCTCTGACAGACGGTCACACTTCTTGTGTGTACTGCCTGGGACCTTTACACCTGCAGGACTCTTGTGCTGTATGCCATGGCTTCAGCCCTAGAGTCCTGCAGGAAAGAAAGAACAAGCTCATTTTAAGGGGCTTGTTAAAGCCTGAGGGTCCCCTGACTGTTTCTTCGGCAAACCTCTAAGGCTTCTAGGTCTTCGACTCCAGCTACTGAGTCGACACCTAAGACATCAAAGTCTACTACAACATCGGCTCCGGCTGGAGCCGATGAGACTCGAACTTCTACTTCTGTGGTTCCCTCGGCTCCGGCTGGAGACGAGGTATTGGAAACACCCGAGTCGGCTCCGATCAGAACATCGGAACCGACATCTAGAAAGAGGTCCAGGTCACCGTCCCTTGGCTCCGTTCATTCGGCTCCAGCATCTCCCTTGCTGTCTGAACGGAGCCATAGATCTCACTCCTCTAGGTCATCGAGGCTTTCTGATCATGACCTTCAGAGGGTAGTGAGTCGACTTCTTAAGTCCAAGGCACTGGCCCAAATGCTTCAGAGCCCGACTCATCAGTCGATGCTTAACCCTATTTCTCAAAATGTTCCTCCTCCGACTCCTTTGAGCTTGGAGCCGGGGCGTTTCAGACCCGAGACTGTGGTAGCGTCGGAGCCGATGCAGTTGTCTTCGGCGCCGTCGTCGGCTCCGATTTCTTCCTTGGAGGAATCTCGGCGCCGGACTTCCCTCGTCGGCTCCGAGGGGGTGAGTGGCATCGGACCCTTGTCCGACCCTGCTCTCCCTCTCGGTGCTTCGGCGCTGGTGAGTTCGGCTCCGACATCGGCCTCGGAGCCATCACTGTCGGTGCCAAGGGAGGTTTTCAGCCTTTCGAAGCGGGGACCTCTGGCTCTGCCTGACAGGGATGCTTTCGAGGTCATGCGGAGTGTGTTGGAACCTGGTTCAACTCCACAGTCGGCTCCGTCCGTCCCTCCCTCTTCGGTGCCTCAGGTTATGTCTACTCACTCCCTCATCCCAGACAGCAGAGAGCCAGCTCCTCAAGAATCCCCTGTGGGGATCTCATCCTCTTCCGAGGCCTCTCCTGAATTGGCAGGGGAGCCCCCTAGGAAGAGAAAGTGCAAGAGGAAGCACATAGACTCACCTGAGTCTGTCACCTCTGACACAGATTTAGAGGATTCTGAGGGTTCCCCCCGTTCCCCTTCTGAAGATGTCTCCTTTGCAGACATCCTAGAGATCCTGAAACAGAGGGGAAATTGGCCAGCCCTTAACCCTTCGGAGGATGAATCTGTGTATCTTGAGGCATTTGGCTCTCGCCCTTCCACCTCCTGGGTGTCCCCCCCCTTTGACCCCCTCATGCAGGTGGTAGCTAAAAAGGCTTGGACGGCTCCTGACTCGGTGGACCCTACCCCCAGGAGACCTTCAAAGTTTATCACAGCACCAGCAGATAAGCAGTTTCTGACTAAGGGAGTTTCTGTGGATGCTATGGTGGTAGCTGCCGCCACTAAGAAGGAGCTAGCTGATCCTTCGGTGCCTGTCCATCCTCCTAACAAGGAATCTAGGTCTATGGACAGGTACGGGAAGCGGATGTTTTCGTCAGCGACCTTTGCTATGTGTTCGCTGAACTACCTCTGTCATTTCACTCGCCTTCAAAGAGACTTGATCAGGGAAGCGAGTGAGATGTTAAAGGATCCTACAGCTGCGGGTTTTCAGGATAAGATGAACACTCAGCTGGCTACCCTAAATTCTATAGCTAACTCCTCCATGCGCCTTCTTTCATATGCGGCTGATGGAGCGAGCAGAGCCAAGAGGGACAGGTGTGGCCTTACGCCGTCATGCCTGGATGCGGCTGTGCAATTTTATGGACCCTTTAAAACGTCTTTCACTAATTCCCGTTTGATGGATCATCCCTTTTGGTCCTCAAGTGAAAGAAACCTTGACAAGGTGCGAGACAGATGGCAAAACTCTTTCTGCCGTCGGAGTCCGTTTTCTACTCCTTCTAGGCCTTACCCCAAAGGCCAGAAAAGTGGAAAGATGTGGTTCCGCAAACAATCTCAAGGGACTTTGCCTGATGCACAGAGTCGGTTCCCCTCTAGAGGCAGAGGGGGAACAATAATGGTAGACGTCGCCCTAGAGGCAGGGGGGGTCTGCAGAACCAGGGCAATCGAGAAACCTTTTCTGATAAGCCCTTCCAGCATCCCTGAGGTGTTGCCCGACTGTCCACCTTCGGAGGCAGTCGGGGGAAGATTATCACTGTACCCAGAAGCCTGGCGATCCCTAACTCAAGACAAGTGGGTACAGTCCATCATTTCCAAAGGCTATTCAATTCCGTTCTTTCGCATTCCAAATCAATCAAAAAAATCCCTTCCAGATGTTCCACCCGCTCAAAGGGATCAAGCAGCATTGGAAATATCAAAGTTGCTTGCAAAAAGAACCATTCAGCCAGTGCCAGCAGACCAGCAAGGATCCGGAATCTACTCCAAGTTCTTTTTGGTTCCAAAGAAAACAGGGGACTGGAGACCCATTTTGGATCTCAGTATCTTGAACAAGTCTGTCAAGAAAACAAGATTTCGGATGGTCACGCTACAATCCATCCTTCCCCTATTGGGAAAGGAAAACTGGATGTGCTCTATAGACCTCCAGGATGCGTAGTATCATATAAAAATGAACAGACGCTCCAGGAGATTCCTCCGCTTCAGGCTGGGAACCAGTCACTTTCAATTCAGAGTCCTGCCCTTTGGACTCACCACTGCCCCCCGGGTGTTTACCAAATGCATGGCAGTGGTAGCTTCTCACCTGAGACGTCAAGGATTCCAGGTGTTTCCATACTTAGACGACTGGCTCCTCACAGCTCCTACCAAGCATCTTCTTCTACTTGCCAGAGACTACACCTTTCGCATTTTTCAAAAGTTAGGTATCTCAATAAATTGCGAAAAGTCTGTTTTGTCACCTTGTCGTGCTATTACCTTCATAGGCGCAAATCTAGACACAGTCTGTGAGACTCACAGACCAAAGAATAGCAGACATACGCAAACTGGTCTCCCTTCTTCCACAGCAACAGAGTCAAAGTCAGATTAGTTCTGAAAGTACTAGGGATTATGGCGGCTGCTATCCCTCTACTTCTATTAGCCAGATTTCACATGAGAATCCTTCAATGGATGCTCTTCACACAATGGTCGTACCAACAACTTCCGATGTCCCACACCATTGTGATTACACAAGCATGCAAGAATCATCTTCTTTGGTGGATTTCTTCCCCCCAGCTCTTCCTAGGAAGACCCTTTGTCCTTCCCCCTCCGGTTGCTACTCTGACAACGGACACCTCCCTGATCGGGTGGGGGGGGGGCATTATCAGGGCAGAACAGTCCAGGGCATATGGCAACCAGTCGAACGCCACTTGCATATAAATGTTCTAGAGATGAGAGCAGTGCTTCTAGCGTTGCAAGCCCTTCAAGACTCTCTTCCCTTGGGAACGATAGCAATTCAGACGGACAACATGTCTGTAGTGTGGTATATCAACAAACAAGGCAGAACCAGGTCCTACCCCCTATGTCGAGAAGCACTCAGACTGTGGCAATGGGCGATTTCTTCTCAGCGGTTTCTGATAGCAACGCACATCCCCGGGAAGTCCAATCTTATCGCTGACAAGTTGAGCAGAGCTATCCTCATGCCTCACGAGTGGTCTCTGAAAGATTCTATCTTGAAGAAAATTTTTCTCAAGTGGGGTCAGCCTTGCTGCGACCTTTTTGCTACTCCCCAAAACAGCAAGTGCAAAGATTATTTCACCCTCTTCCCATTACCAGGCCAGCCCAGCAGAGATGCTCTAGTCCAAGTTTGGCCCCGGGGACTTCTGTATGCATTCCCTCCCTTCCCACTAATCTCTCAAGTGATACAGAAAGCTATCGCTCAGAAAGCCTCATTGATCCTCATTGCTCCTTACTGGCCTCGACAGGTTTGGTTCCCCTTTCTACATCAATTTCTGTTGGAGCAACCCTGGCATCTGGACCTAGTTCCAGATCTTTTGATCCATTAGTCGGGTCAGTTACATCGCTCCCTCCCCTCTCTGAACCTCACTGCTTGGTTCCTCCAGTTCCAACCTTAGCCAGGCTTCCTCAAATATCTCACTCTGTTCGAGATATTTTGATAGCTTCCATAAATCTTCCACTCGGAAGATTTATCTTAGTAAGTGGAAATGTTTCGCCTATTGGGCTCAAGGAAGGGACATAGATCCTTTCACTGCTCCCATCCAAATAGTCCTTGATTTTCTAGCTGAACTTTTCCATGCAGGTTCATCTCCTTCTACTCTTAAAGTTCAATTGGCAGCTATATCTAACTTTCATGTGGGCATCTCAGATTCTGCCATCATGTCTCACAAGCTTTGCAAAGCTTTCTTGAAGGGAGTTTTTCTTCTTAGACCTCCTATAAGAAATCCTCCTCCTTCTTGGGACCTTAATTTAGTTCTCACATCTTTGATTCTTCCCCCTTTTGAACCTGCAGCTTCCTGTTCAATGAAATTGCTATCCTGGAAAACTCTTTTTTCTGGTAGCCATTACTTCAGCTAGAAGGGTCTCAGAGCTTCATGCACTCAGCAGTCGACCACCGTATCTGTTGTTTCATAAGGATAGGGTATCCTTACGGACCAATCCATCCTTTTTACCTAAAGTAGCCTCTGCGGCAAATCTAAATCAAAACATTGACCTCCCTATGTTTTTTCCTAACTTTTCTAACAGGTCTGAACAAAAATTGCATTGGCTAGATGTTCATCGTCAATTAAGGTATTATTTGGATAGGACCAAACAGATCAGAAAAACTGACCAGTTGTTTGTCTCTTATGCAGAAGGCAGAGAGGGCCTTTCAGTTTCGAAGGTATCACTCTCCAGATGGCTAACATCCCTGATTTCCTTTGTGTATGAAATTAGACACCAAAAGTTGCCTAACAAACCAAAGGCCCATTCGACTAGAGCTTTGGCTACTTCTATAGCTTTCCAAGACAGGCTGCCTATTGATACCATTTGTGCAGCAGCTACATGGGCTACTCCTCACACTTTCATTTCTCATTATAAGTTGGATTTAGCTTCTAGACATAGAGCTAATTTTGGTTCCACTGTACTCAAGAGTCTGTTCCGATAGGCCACCCGAGACAAGGTGCTAGGGACGCGGTCCCATCCAGCAAGAATGAAGGCGAGATGGACAACTTAACATATAGAAGTTATGTTCTTACCATAACGTTCCATGTTAGTTGTCTTCTTCTCACCTTCTTTCTTGCGTCCCACCCTCCTTCCCCCTAGCCTGGACAGACCTGGAGTTTGATTGTGACCTCTCTTCCTACCACCTCTATTGTATATAGGTATATGCTATTCTGTGCATATATTCCTTCATCAGGTTTCAGGTCACCTTCTTCCCTTCCTTTTATAGAGGTGGGTTTTCCCATTTCCAGTAGTTCTGGATTTATTATTGGCTGGGCCTAGCTTACAAACGAGATCTGAGGTAATACCGCCTAGCATTGTGGGATATAAGGGGAGCCTCAAGCCGGTGGAACCAACTCTCGAGCTTTTAGAGTGGCCGAGTCGGAGCCGAGGTCGGCTCCGAACCCATCCAGCAAGAAAGAAGGCAAGAAGAAGACAACTAACATGGAACGTTATGGTAAGAACATAACTTCTATTTTTCTATGCTTGTTGGGTCTTTTCGAATATTATTGGTATCCAGATTTATTTATTTTCTATTTTTTTTTAAGTTGACTTTTATATGGTAATTTTTTTTGATATTATCTTTTCCCACCCCTACATAAAAAAAAATCTTTATTGCTGTAGTGTTATTTAACAAGTGTGTGATCTTTCATATCTGTTAGATATTTTGATCTTGGGTGTTTTTAGTGCAGTTATGTGACTCTTGCTGTATTTGTAATTTTCATAGTTGCCCTTGTCAAATTGCTAGATATGGCTGATGAGGCTGCTGGATTTTAAAAGTGTAGTGCCTGTGGACACAAAATACCCCTTAGGATTCTCAGACAGTACTCCATGTGTACTGTTTAGGGGAGGCCACTTTGAAGTAGAATGTGGTCCCGTGCCTCTTTTGGGCCAAGGCCATTATGGACAGATACAACAAACTTGTCCTCTAAGGACTTCTCTCTGGCAAAGCAGGAGTTCCGACTCCTGTAACATCTGATATTATGATTCCTTCCTCTAAAAAGTCAGAGAAGATGAAATCTAACAAGGAAAATGAGAGAGAGAGAGGAGTAAGGAAATGGAAAGGGAGAAAGATAAACAGAAAGAAAAGCCCAAAAGAGGTCTCTGGATCTGTCAGGCGAATCCAGTGCTGCTCTAAAGAACCTGAGGGTTTCATATTTGTCAGTAGGAGAGATATTTAGGATCCTTGCCACTTCTCTCCATAACCAGCAAGTCCTCGGCTACACTCGGCTACACTCTCCCATTTTACAGGATAGACTGTCACCAATCATCCAGACCACCTTCTGTGGCATCTTCTGTCAGGTCCTTTCACTCATCAAGGAGACTCATGGAAGCTGAAGTCAACAAGATAATGTAGGAGTTTCTTCAGACTCTGATCCAGTTGGGGGTCCTCCTGGTGCTTACCCCAAAAGTGGCTCTGGGGCTGGTCCTGACAATCCTAGCCATTAGCTCTCCTTTACTGGTACGACCTTTGGATCTGGTGACCACAATACCAGGTGACTCCCAACAGACACCCTCCATCTGAGCCATCAGAGCTGTCAAGATCAGCTGAAGCTGTTTCCCTCACCCTTTCGACTCCAGCTTCACGAGATCAGGGAGGGAGTTAGGGCCAAGGTTCCAGGGTTGGAGTCATCCCTAAAATTTTACAGAGCCGTCCCTACATTTAGGTGTTTTGGCCATGGACAGATGAGCTCCAATGTCTGTCTCAGAAGCAAGTTGGATCGAGGCTGGGATGTTCCTTCTTTGGCCTCTTTGGGTCAGGGGGTGCATCTTTGCCACCAAGTTCAACTTCAGCTTTTGAAGGGATGCTGTTCAGGTCCAGAGAGGAGGTGTCTCATACCCAATCGGTGCTGTCCCAACACCAGTTGAAACCTGTTATGTCCACTCATCCTACCCGACAGGAACAGTCAGCCCCTCTAAGCCTCGAGGGCTCTCACTTGGTGAGTTTTCCCTATGATTTTGATCCTTCCCCAGAAGTCTCAGTGGGGAAGACCACAAGAAACTGTACTGCAAGAGGAGGTATCTTGACTCATCTCCAGAGTCTGACACTAGTATCCTGATTTTGAGGAATGAGAGGGATCCTGTAAATCTCCTCTGCAAGATATCTTCTTTGGAAATATTTTTAAATTGATGAAGCAGAGAGGGGGTTGGTCCACCATAACCCCCAACCCTGAATACTCAATATTTCCCGAGGCTTGCAGGGCTTCCTTATCTACCTCCTGGGTGGTCCTGTCTAAGTTTAAATCGAGACTGGGATGCTCCTTTTTTGACCTGTTTGGGTCGGGGGGTGCATCTTTGACACCAAGTTCAGCTTCAGCTTTTGAGGGGGTGCTGTCCAGGTACAGAGAGGAGGTGGCTCATATTCAGTTGATGCTGTCCCAACACCAGTTGAAACCTGTTGTCATGTCCACTCATCCTACCCGGCAGGAACAGTCAAACTCTCTAAGCCTCAAGGGCTCTCACTTTGTGAGTTTTCCCTCTTATTCTGATCCTTCCCAGAAGCCCCAGTGGGGAAGGCCACAAAAAACTGTACTACAAGAGGAGGCATCTTGACTCATCTCCAGAGTCTGACACTAAGGATCCTGATTTTGAGAAAGGAGAGGGATCCTGAAAGTCTTCTCTGCAAGATACCTTCTTTGGAGATATTTTTAAATTGATGAAGCAGAGAGGGGGTAGGTCCACCAAAACCCGCAGCCTTGAATACTTGGTATTTCCCGAGGTTTGTAGGGCTGCCTTATCTACCTTCTGGGTAGTCCTGCCTGTTGATGGACTGATTGACTTAGTCTCTCAGTGGGCCTGGAAGATGCCCGATGTAGTGGAGCCTATCCCACAGGAACCAAACAAAGCATTGGTTGCCTCTAGGAACGAGTCCAATTGAAGCAAAGGTTTTCTGGTAGACACTATGGTAGTTGTGGCAGCCACCAAATAGGAGCTCTCCGATTAATAGCACAGCTATCCATCCCCCTAACAGGAAGTCAAGGGCGCTGGATAGATTTAGGAGATGCCCATATTCTTCAGTGACATTTGTTTTCCTCACCCTGAATTGCCTGGCCCCTGTGACTCACTTTCAGAGTGATTTGACTAAAGAGCTGTCCGAATCCCTCTTAGGTAATCTGCCTGTTGACACACAAAAAACTGTGGAGACACCGCTATCTACTGTACAGTCTGTGTCAGACTTACCCACACATCTGCTTTTGTATGCAGCTGATGACACGATGAGAGCAGCAGCCATTAGCATTGCTGTTTGTCAGCACACCTGGATGTGTCTATGAAATTTCACAGAAACTTTCCAGACGTCCTTCATTATCACCTTCTTATATGGTTCAACACTCTTAAGATCTAAGGTAAAAGACACGCTTACCAGATGCCATCAGGAAGGCGAGACCCTGTCTGTCATAGGTATATGTTTTTCCACCCCCAAAGAATATTTTTCCAGAACCATAAGGGTAGGAAGAAGCTATCATTTTGAGAGTCCCAGGGATTTGGCCAAGACAGTTCTGCTGACAGACCCCCTCCAGGGACAAGGGGGGGGGGCAACTTCAGTGGATATTGCCCCAGGGGCAAAGCTGAACCACAGAATTAAGGGATTTCCTGGTCCTTTTACCAAGTAACCCTTTCATTACTCCTGAAGGGTTGTCTGACTGCTACACTCTGGAGGCAGTTGGGGGGGAATTATCCCAGCACCCAAACACCTGGCTAGTCATTGCTCAAGATTCATGGTTAAAGATGGTAATCACCAGAGATTATATTATTCCCAAAGCAGAAGAAGAGAATACCCAGTGTTCACCTAGTCACAGAGAATTGGCAGCATTAGCAGCAGAAGTAGCAAAGTGCTAGAAAAATGAGTCATCTGGGAGGTTGCACTAAACTAGCAGGGATATGGAGTCTATTCAAGGTTCTTTTTGGTTCAGAAAAAGACCTGGTCCCAAGCCACCTTAACCAATTTGAGAAATAGACAAAGTTCTGGATGGCCATGGTAAAGTTAATTCTTTCTCTGCTGAAGAAACACAGTTGAATGTGCTCGGAGGATCTCCAGGACACCTACTACCAGTCGAGGAGATATGTCTGTTTCTGGCTGGGAGCCAGTCATTCCCAATTCAGTGTGCTGCCGTTTGGCCTCACCACAACCCCCAGCATGTTTACCAAATACATGGCAGCTGTTGCAGCATATCTAAGGGTGCAAGGATTCCAGATGTTCTCCTGCTTAAATTATTGACTCCTCGCCACATCCACCAGGGATTTACTCATTCAGTGGCAAGACTTCTTGCTCCATTTAGCTCCTCTGTTTGGAATAATGATAAATCTAACTAAAAGCCATCTGTCAATGTTATAATGGATAGAGTTCATAGGGTGCCTCCTGGATTCAACATCGCAAATTGCCAGGCTTCCAGAGTCAAGAGTCCTCTTCCTACATCAAATGACTTCTGAGGTCCTGACTTATCCAAATTCCCCCCTGCAAGACTAGTATTACCTTTACTAGGATTGATAGCTTTATTTGTTATGTTAGTACTTCAGCAAGATTTTATATGAGGGTTCTTTAGTGGATGATTTCCGAACAGTAGTCAGTGCTACATCAGCCTCTTCAGTTCCCGGTATGCCTTACATAAGTTTGCAGGAGCCATATTTTTTGATGGTTGACCTCCCCAGTAGTCACTTGGGTGTTGACCTTTCACTCTCCCATCTCCAACAGCCACTCTGACCATGGATGTCTCCCTTCTGGGGTGAGATGGTGTGGGGGCATTTTGAATGGAAGCTGGTTAAAGCCGCATAGTCAGTGACAGAGACCAGACTTTACAATAATGTTGTGAAGATGAAGGCGGTCTTCCTAGCATTCCAGGATGCCCCCCCCCAAAAGGGTGTGATATCCACACAGATGAACAGCATGGCAGTGATCTTGTATATCAACAAGTAAGGAGGAACCCATTCATACCATTATGCAAGGAAGCCACAAGAATGTGGCAGTAGCAATGTCTTGTCAGAGCCTTCTGATGGCAGCACAAATCCCGGGGACTTCCAGTGCTGTGATGGACAAACTGAGCAGGTCTTATTTTTCTATCTTATGAGTGGTCCCTCAGTCATTCAGTGTCAATGATGATTTTTATTCGTTGGGATCAGCCTTGATGCAATTTTTTCACCTCCCACCTGAACAACTAACGCAGCAGCTGTTTTGGTCTGATTCCCCCAGAGAGTGGGAGTCATCAAGAGATGTTCTAGTCCTGTACACTTTTCCTCCCTGTCCTCTATTACTAAAGTCTCTTCAGAAAGCCATGAGATGCATGGCAATGGAAATTTTCATTGTACCCTTTTAGCCCTGTCAGGTTTGCTTCCCCTTTCTCTGGCTTTATCTGCAACACCCTTCTTGGGTGCTGAATCCACTTCCAGATCTTCTACACCCATCCAGTCAACCTCACCGAGACATGAAAGCCCTAAAATTGACTGCATGATTTCTCAAGTTCTATTGATAGTCAGAGAAGCCAGACTATTCCAGTTATACATATTCTGTCATCATCACAGAAATCTAGCATTAGGAAGGTTTGCTATCTGGTCTTCCTTTAAAGGTTTGAATTCTTTTTAGCACTAGTACCGATTTCTTAGTAGGGAAGTCGCGGTGGTACAGTGGTAGCGTTGTTGCCTCACAGCAAGAGGTTCTCCTGTTTGATTCTTGGCTGGAGTGCCTTGTGTGTGGAGTCTGCATGTCCTCCCCGCAGTCGAGTGACCTCCAAAAGACATGCATGAATGGGCGTGCCTTCACTGAAGGTTGGGCGTTGGGATGGCAACTCGGCACCATAAAAAAATCTACTGCCAATCATTAGCAGACCGGAGTTCTGCTGTGGCGACCCCTAACCGGGAAAAGCTGAAAAGACAAACAAACCAATTTCTTAGTAGGCTTGATTCAGGAAGGTGCTAGTTTCTCGGACATCAAAGTAAAATTAGCAGCCATATCCAACTTTCACATTGGACAAAACTAAACTTCCATTGCCTCTTTGAAAATCTCCAAGACTTTTTTGAATGGAACTTTCCTTCTTAAACTTCCAGTCAGAGATCCATTTTCTCCATAAGACATTACTGTGATGCTTTAAGCCGTATTAAGGTCCCCTTTGAGCCAGCATCCTCAGCAGAACTAAAATTTCTTTCTTGGAAAATAATTTTCTAGTAGCAGTCACCTCAGCTAGGGGGATCTCAGAGTTGCAAGTGTTGTCCTGCAGACTTCATTACCTGTTTTTTCATAAGAATAGGGTATCGATGCAAACCAATCTTCATTTTCTTAATAAATGGCCACAGATATAAATCTTAACCAAATGATTAACTTACCAGTTTTCTTCTCAAAATTTTCAAGCAAAGGGAATACACTTTACACTTGTTGGATGTTCATCATAAACTCAGATTTTACATGCAATATACCAAAGACAGGCTTTTTCTTTCCTTTTTAATGGCCATATTGTATCAATGAATATCTAAAGTAACTTTATCCAGGTGGCTGTCCGATTGCATTAACGTTGTTTATAAGGAAATGAGGTTAGTATTACTACACAAGCCCAAGATACATTCACTAGAGTGATGACTACTTCTGCTTATTTTGCTGGAGTATCCATAGATGAGATTTGTGCTGTGGCTACTTGGTCTGCTGTTCATACTTTTGTGTCATATTACAAACTGGATGTACAGCCCAGATCCCATGCATCTTTTGGCTCCACTATGCTTCAGAATATCCTTCCATAACAACTCCTGGAGTTCTCTGTAACTTGGGAGTCTGTCCCATCTGTTGAGTTGGAGGGGAAAAACAATATCTGATGCAAAATTTATGTACTTATCATAATGCTAGATCCATGTTGTCTTATTCCTTCCAACTCAACATTTCCTCCTGCCTTTTCCCCTTCCTAAATTGTCATTTTTTGGTCATTGACTAATCGGTCGAACCTGACTAGTTGTTAGCCTGGAGCTATTTATCATCTTTAATGCACTGCTGCATAGGTTAGTAAGTCTGTATTGTGTCTATCAGTTTAAGTACTAGGTACAAGCAGGCAAACTCGATCTGAGGTATTCATGGGACTAGAGGGAAGAGCCCTGAATCCAAGTTCTGGAAAAAGGCACCAAGGTCAGATCTGGACAGATTGGACAACCCAACTATTGAGCTGGATGTACTACTGAAATGTTTCTGTATACTTTCCATCAGATTCTGGCAATCCAGTGTCCAGCCTATTCACATTCTCCTCTCCTGCCTCACTCTCAACTGTAATATACAGACCTTATGTTTTATATAAATAGACATTTCAGTAATGTGTCTTGTAAAGTATATTGCTGCTACAGTATAACATCCAATTTTTTTCTGTAAGTATATACCACAAACATTTTCATGTATAACAATGGAACTAGGTGCCCTCTAGAATGCAGCTTGGCTCCAGTCTTTCTGCACCCAAGGAAGCACACAGCCCATTCTAATTTTCAGCCAGTCATAATCATGTGAAGTGACAAATCACAGCGATCCTCTTTAAGCATGCCAATATTTGTAGTGCTATCACAAGTCGTGCTTCTGCTTCCTTCGGACAAATTTGCCAGATCTTCCCCTTGGGATACTGATGGGAGATGCAACACAGTATAGTCCTCTACGTTTTGTGTCTAGCAAATAGAGGGCTGATTACATCAAGTTTAGATAGAAATTATATGACTGGCCTCTAACAGAAATAAGGTCTGACTACTGAAATATTATCAGATCATATTTTACATTTCTTAGCATAATCTCTGTTAAAGTAATAAATAAATAACATTAGGAATTTACCTTATTTGCCTTTAGTCAGGAATAACACTTCAGGATGTGAAAATAGAAATTTTGTTTAACAGAGCTGGGAGACCATCTTTATAAAAGGTGTAAACCAGTCTCAATGAACAAAAGGTAAGTGCATCTTTTATACATTTGCTTATCAATTCAACCATGCAAGATGCTGATGTAATAATATTTTTTAACAAATCAGTGACTTTAGAAATGTTCTCATTCCTCATGATTCTCGCCTTGGACTTCATGTGAGCACCTTCTTTTGCATGATCCACCTGCTCCAAGGATTTTGTTTTCTGACCTTGGATATTTCAAACTTTCCCTAGCAACAACACACTCCTAGCCTGGAGGAGTCAGGCAAACATATTCCTTTTACACTAGTTAAAATGCCTCTGCTCTTTCAACATTTACTTTTCCCTGTTAGATATTCAAAGAATGCAGTGGAAACACAGCAGTAACTTCAGCTTATGAAACTCAATTTTTCCACAGTCTTCCATACAAATTTTATTTGCTTTTTAGCAATCATATTATAGAATCATTAATGAAACTGAAATTAATATACATTTTAATAAACTGATTTTGTCCCATAACATCCCCCATTTTAAATTACCATTCATGTCCATTGTAGATAACTCACAGGATAGGGTTGCATAGAGTCTTTTATAGTAATTCATGAACAACCTAATGATATGGAAGTTCACTTTGTTTAAACTAATCTTAACAATTTAATATTTAACCTACTCATCAGCCGTTTATCCATTTTAGTCTACATATTTTCCTAATGGCTGTGTTATCTGGTAGATGTCTAGCACTGTGACCTTCCTTCAGGTCTAGTAAAAGGCCAGAGAAACAATGTTTTTGCCAGTCATGTATCGCCTTTTAAAATAAGTTGATTGTCAAGGGATACATCCATCTCTAAACCGACCACCAAACTGAGGCTGAAATTAGCATTAATAATTCTGCACAGTGAACTTCAGCCTGTGACATAACTAGTTTCATCATTGTACACCTGTATTATCTATGTATCATGAAATTCTTAACAATCTTCATTTGGAGTGGAAAACATCCAACCTCAGTTAATTTAGTTCTATTTATCTCTTGGCCACTGATCCAACACCTTCCAATGCATCATCTTTAATTCATCTCATCCAAGTGTAAGTGGCTCAACCCACACCAGAAATTGTCACAAATTACTCATTCAGACATAGAAAGAGCTAAATTCTGAGCCCCTGTTCATTATATCATCCTTTTTGATTTAAATCTTGAATTATAAATACTTAACAGATGTTCCCCTTCTTTAACTCTGTCAAAGAGCTGTTATAAATCAATTCTAAACTCTATTATGAGTAGGCAATACGTCATACCTTTCCCCAGCATGCAGTACTCTTAGTAACATGCATTCGGATATAATTTTACGTAACAGCTTAAAAATATTAGCTAGCTATTAATAAACTTTGTCATTTAAACACAGTTGCATTTTGTAATCTATATATAAATTAATTCATAATAACATAAAGATATGCTTGCTGTGATCATACAAGACATATAATTAGTCAAGATAGTTGCATCAGTAATAGTAAACAATTATTGTCATTGTATGCAGCTACAATGTATTTTATCCATTTTCAGGTTAAGTCGTCACTTAAGGTAAGTATTATATGTACACTGACCATAAAGTTAAAAATAACTTTGTTTACAGCACTGTTCCATAGTTAGAGGCAGTGTACAGCTCAAGAAAGTTCAGTCAGTAACTTTTTCATGTGTCTGTTTATCTTACCCACCAGCATACACTCATAATTAAAAATGAAAATCCAGTATATGTTTTTGCCTGTCATATGGATTTATTTAATCAGGCACTCTGTTCTGTAAATTGGTCCCCTCTCCAACAACTCCCCCATGAAGAAGCTGTTCTCACATTTAACAGCATCTTCCTTGACACCCTTAACTCCCTAGCTCCTACTAGAAAGGTAAAAGTTAAATCAAACTTCGCACCTTGGATTAGTAAAGCCACTCTCTCTGACATGCAGAAAAGAGACTCTTGTAACTTAAGAAAGAAACAAACCACCCTAGATAAAAATAATTTTTACTTGAATCCTCAAATAAAACACCACTCCAACCCCAAGAAATTCTGGAATACCATTAACAAGCTTTTACACCCTGGTAACCCTTCCCCTCCTAACCCCTTCCTAAACTGTACACCTCTAGAAACTGCTACATCCCTCATCTCCTTCTTTATAGACTCCATACAAAAACTACTCAAATCTAATACAATTCCTTTTCCTGACACTCTCCCCCTTCCCCCCAACCACTCCACCTTTACCATCAAACCTATCCCCACAACTGTTATTAAATCCTTACTCTCAAAACTTAAACCCTGCTCCCCTTCAGCAGACAGCCTGCCCCCCCATACCTCAAAATAGCAGCCCCCTCTATAGCCTATCCAGTTTCCACCCTTATTAACTGAGCTATCCAGGAAAACCTAGTCCCACAAATATGGAAAAAAAGCATACATTATTCCTTTGCACAAAGGAGACAACTCCACCGACCACTCAAAATCAGACCTATCGCTATCCTAGCGTCTCTCTCTAAAGTCTTAGAAAAGTGTATCCACAAACAGCTCCTGGCACATATAACTGATGAAAATCTCCTGACTCCTACTCAACATGGCTTCTGCCCACACCATAGCACATCTACTCCCCTTCATCACCTCCACCTTTAACTCTGTCAACAACAACAAACTAGTATCATCCCTCTTCCTAGACCTCTCTCTAAGGCTTTTGACACTGTTTCACATAACCTCTTGCTCTCCAAGCTTTCTTCCCTCAACCTGTCTTACTCTACCCTTAACTGGTTCTCCTCTTAACCTATCTAACAGAACTCAGTCTGTCAAATGGACATCGACTACCTCGCCTTTCCTTCCCGTTCTTACTGGAGTCTCGCAAGGCTCCATCCTAAGCCCCTTACTATTCAACATTTTTCCTAATGATCTCTTCCAATCCTGTCCTCATTCTAAACGTATTCAATATGCAGATGACTCTACAATCATCTCTACCTCTGACAACCTAACTCACCTACATACCCTCGCACAAGACACACTTCTCTCTGTTGAAAGATGGCTCACCACTAACCAACGCCTACTTAACCCTAATAAAACTAAACAACTTCTTTTCCTTCCCAAACCTCTCCAACATCTCAAAACCTCCTTCTCTATCTCCTCCCTAAACAATACAGTTATTTTGGCAGAGTGCCACACCAAACTTCTTCGTGTACAAATCAATGATGAACTAAAATTCGACATCCACATCTCAACAACTGCATCAAAAAGACCCATCAGTAACTTGGACTATTATACAGAAGTAAAAAATTCCTTACACAGGAATCTAAAACCTCCCTTGCCCAAGCCTACTTCCTTCCAACATTACTTTATGCTGCCCCTAGTTTTACAAACCTCCAAAAAAATCTATTACATAGACTTGAACTAACCTATAATAAAATTGCCAGATTTGCCACAAATCTTCCCTACCACTTGCACCACTGCCGCTCACTACAAAAACTAAATTGGCCGGAGTTCCATAACCAAATCCTCCTACCCCAGCTTTATTTGACACAATCTGTCCTGCTACATCCCCAAGCTTGTCCCTCATTAGTTACTCTCGTCTCCCCTTATGTTTCTAACCACGGACTTCGTAGCTCTGAACAACACCTACTCCAAATCTCCAAACCTAATAAAACCATAGGTAAAAGTCTTTATAGTCCTGCAGTCTCCACAGCTTGTAAAAAGCTCCCTCTCTCCATTAGATCTTTCCATAACTTACCCAATTTCAAAATAGTCCTAAAGGACTACCTGCAAAATTTATGGTCCTGCCCCTGTAAAGACCCAACTTGACCCCCCTGCTTGTAAGCTTACTACAACTTACCTTCTAACCTATACTTCCTGTTTTTCAACAACTACTTAGTGCTTACTAGGACCTGCTATATACCCTCTACCCCCTCCTTGCCTTTCACCTTTAATCTTTTATTTTTTCTTCTCCCTACCAACCTGAACTCCTTTACTCTTTTTCCCTCTAAATAGAATATTCAACTCATCATATAAACCTATCTTACGAATTTTACTAATCTGTATTTTCAATTTTTATATGCAACTGTAAATAATTTATATCTGTATTTTCAACCTTGTATGCAACTGTAAATATGTTTTGTATCTACCTGTAAACACTATTGCAACTGTAAGCTTGTTTTGTATCTAACTGTAAACAATGTATCTGGAGCTTTTCTCCTCGGGTCTCTGCTGAAAAAGGGCACCTGCCCAGCCAGACTAAACTGGTTAACAAATGGGAAATAAATAAATAAAATAAAAGTATCACAGATTAGACTTTTGTTAAAAGCTCATTTGTTTCCTCAGCATATTCTTATTATATTTCTAGTGTTTAGAGTCATCTGTACAGAGGGGAATGTAGTTGTATATTATAATTCCCATGCAGACCTCAGTCATAAACCTTTGCTAAGCTGATAGATGTATGTATCAGTTGTTCTTAGTACCAGTAATAAAGTTTCATCCTCTGTGTACGTATCCTATTTTCCAACACATATGCCCTGCTGCAGCCTATCTACTCATCATTCCGGTCAAGTAGATATGTAAATCCTCTCTGGTCATTGCCACAATACTGAATGAAGGTAGACTATTTTTCTATCTTGTTTAATTTGTTCATCTAACTCAGCCTTCAGTTCCACAGTTTGTGGGTTCCATCACCTTGGAAGAGCTATGCTGCTCTATTTCTACAGCCTTATTATTAGTCAATTGGAGCAGTTCTTATAGCTTAATGATTGCCAACTTTGGGCCAGTAAACATTTGCATTTCCTTGCAGAAAAACATTTTCAGAACTGCTTGCAAAGTCAATTTATACTTATTCATCTGTCTTCCAGACCCCTTGATCACCTTAGCAAATTATATCTCTGTTATCTAACCTCAGAAAAAATTTCAAGAAAATCAGTTGACCTTCTACAGTACTTGATTGTCCAAATTGCTGGAATTAACCTAATCCTTTTCATACCATGTCACAAACTATAGCACAATTATTCTTGCCTTACCAAGTTTGTGCTTAGGTAAAGTTAATGACAGTCAGTTCGGTGGGGTCTTTTGAGTCTCAGCAGCTTCCTTGTAAACCCAGTCCAGAGTGCCATATTTGCTTTAGAAAATCGAGAGTTCACCCATTCTTTACCTTCAGACATTCTACTGTACATATGCTCAGGTTTTTGCTCATGGCAGTCTGACTGCAGTGTAATAGCAGGGCAGTATTCATAATCTCAGCATATGCCCCAAACCAGGATTGTGATAGTGAGGAAAAAGGACCTACTAGATAAAGCAGCACAACAAGAACTGGTGTTGATAGTGGGTGACTTGAATTCACACATCGGGACAGACAGAACAGTATATGAGAACTGCCTGGGTCCATATGGGTAGGGCTACAGGAATAAAGAAGGAGAGGCCATTCTAGACTTCTGTCTGGTAAATGGCTTGATGGTAGCCAACACATGATTTAGAAAGTGAGGCAGTCAAAAGATCACATACAAGAGTAGCCAACATGCAACTTAGGTGGACTTCCTCCTAGTACGGAAAGGGCACTGGCATATAATCCGTGACTGCAAAGTCATCCCCAGTGAAACAGTCATCCCACAGCATATACCACTGGTTTCCACACTCAATTACAAGCAATGGTCAGAAAAGGCTGTAAGGGCAACAGAGACCAGGCTGAAGACCTAGAAATTGACTGGAGAGAAAGTACAATAGTTCAAGGAATTACTCAGGGCTCTAGCACCCCAAAAAAGACAGAAATAGGTGGAGTTGAAGAAGAATGGCAGTGCCTCAAAACGGCATGGGTGAGGACTACAGAACTGATATGAGGCTGAGCCAGATATTGAAGTAAAGCACATAAGGAAAGATAGTGGTGGAATGCAGAAGTCCAGGAAGTCACCAAAAGAAAGAATGCAGGAAAAGATGGGAGATATAAAAGACTGATCAAACTAGGAAGGAAATTGGTTGGCTAACAAAGAGGCTAAGAGAGGAGTTGCAATAGCAAACAACAAGGCATCAAAGTTACTCTACCAACTTCTGGAAAGTGACTCAGAGGATGTTAAAAAGAAACTCTATCAGCTTGCAAGGCAAAAGACAGAAAGATAAAGAAGAGATTCAGAGAACCTTCACAATGGCTGCCAGCAGTAACCTGTACACCAGTTCAAAGGAATGGATAAAAACCCACAGAAGCTGTATTGCCCTAAACACAGCCTTCAGTTAAAGAAAAGGATGGGCCCACCCCAGAAGAAGTAAAAGCAGCACTAATGCAAATGAAGTCAAGGAAAACAGCAGGCACACATGAAGTTACAGCAGACATGATATTGGGTGGGATTTGGGAGAAATGGCTCCTCAGGTTACTCATCGCAGTATGGAGGGAAAGACGTATCCCAGATGACTGGAGAATAAGTGTACCAGCACCAGAGTTCAGCAATGAAGGGGATATTCACAACTATGGGCAGTGTAGAGGTATCAAATTCCAGTCACACTGCATGAAAGTTCTGGAGAGGGTGACTGATAAGTGAGTACACAGAGTAGTAGAAAGTAAGATGGGAAATGAGCAGTTTGGATTCAGATCAAGATGCAGCACAACTCACCTGATATTTGCAGTGACATTGATACTTGAGAAGAAGCTAGAAATGAGGAATGAATCCATCTGGGCATTCCTAGACTTGGAGAAGGCATATGACAATGTCCCAAAAAAAATAATTTGGGCAGTCCTGCAGTGGTCTGAATTCTCAGAAACATTGGTAGAAGTAGTGTAAGCTATGTACAAGGACCCAATGACTCAAGTATGAACAGTGTTTGGTCTTACAGGGTTCCCAGGGAGAGTGGGTGTGCATCGGGGTTCAGCTGTGAGTCCACTGCTATTCATAATGATAATAGACTACATTAGCAAATGGGTCAGAGGGAACGGACTAACAAAGTTGCAGATGATGTAGTATTACAGGCAGAATCTGAGCAAGAACTGCAGTAAAGGGTAGGGGAATGGAATGCAAAACTGAAGACACATGGGATGAAACTGGTGTGAATGACCTGAGACGTACCTCCCTGGACTACATGAAAAGAGACATAGAGGAGCTCTCTGAGCATGTAGCCCAGGGCGGTATGACCCTGACCTTGAGTAGCATCTTACACTCACCAAGAATGATGCCACAATATGAAGACAAGATGATCAATTTCAACAATTGGCTTAAGTACTGGTATCATTCAAAGGGGATCCAATGCCTGTCAGTCTGGGATGATATGCTCGACAAGCCACGATGCTTCGCTAGGGACGGCTTGCACCTGTCACCTCTGGGCTTTCGGATAATGGCAAAGGCTCTTGCTACCCCCGTAGTGCCTTTTTTAGGCAAGGCTCAAAAGACAAACCCACCTCCATAGGTATCACAAGGGATAAGAAACTAAGAGTAATGCTACTCAACGCCAGAAGTCTAAACCTCAAGATGCATGCACTTGAAACTCTCCTTAGCATGGAGAACATCGATATCTGTGCAGTAACAGAAACCTGGTTCAGGGCTCCCGAGAGCACCCCAACACTACCAGGTTATACCTCATACCATGCTTTTCGGCCCCAAAACTTGGACCGAACCACAAAAGGAGGGGGAGTATCGATATTCATCAAAGATACAAACACCTCCAGGTTGGTGGCAAAGCACGAAGCATCAGAGACTATTCATGTGCAACTAACAGTGGGCAAAACTGCCTTCCAGTTTATAGCCTGCTACAGACCACCCTCCCAAACCCAGGAACCCCACTCGGCCTTCCTGAGAACACTGGAAAATATGAAGGTCTCTCCAAACACCATTATATTGGGCGACTTCAACTACCCAAACATAGACTGGGAGCATTACTCTAGCTCCAACACCCTAGCCCAAAGGTTCCTAGAATTCATAAACTCAAATGCTATGGAACAACTTGTTACCACTCCCACAAGAGGGGAAAACATACTGGTCCTGATCATCACCAACATGGGGACTCTATACTCCAGACCAGAAGTGTATCCCTCACTGGTAAGATCAGACCATAAACTGATCTCACTGGATATTCACATCCCGACCCCACCTCCTGCCCAGAAAACCACAGTGAAAAACTTCTCTAAAGCAAATTTCACACTCCTCAAAACCGAGGTGGAATCCTTCAAAGCCCCTGGGCCTGTGGAAAATACAGCCCAGACCGCAGAATCCTTTATAAATGCATTCTATGAACACCTTCAGGAATGCATGGATCATGCAATCCCAAATAAAACCAAGACCCAATCCTCCAAAGGCAGACGTCCTGTCTGGTGGACCCAGCCGTAAACAAACTATACAATAGAAGGAGGAAGCTACATGATAGAGCAAAATCCCAAAAAGGGAAGGCATCTCTGATCAATATTAGCAAAAAACTAAGGGCACTCATAAAATCGTCTAAGGCCAGCTTCGAGAGAAAAATTGCACAGGACACTAAGGATAATCACAAGGCTTTCTTTAGTTATGTTAGGAACCTGGGTGGGAATTCCCAGATATGCTCAGAATTAGTCCAAAATGACAAAAAATACACCGAACCCACAGACATTGCCAACATCCTAGCTGACAGGTTCAGCGCAAACTTCTCCCCCCTCTTCCCACCAAAAGGGCAAATATCTATCCCAGCAGAGTGCTGCCCCCCTGACATCTCAGATGCTCAGGTAAGAGCCGCCCTCTCCAAAGCAAAAAACACAGCATCAATGGGACCAGACAGTGTCCCAGGCTGCTTCCTACATGAACTCCAAGAGGAGCTAATCCCAAACATAAAACTACTGTTCAATCTCAGCCTTACTACAGGATATGTACCCAAAGAGTGGCGTACAGCAACAGTGGTCCCTCTCCACAAAGGTGGTGCCTCAACGGACCCTGGAAACTATCGCCCCATAAGCCTGACTAGCTTGGTCTGCAAAGCTATGGAAAGAATCATCATGGACCTCATAAATAAAGATATTGGGGACCTACAGACACTGGATCCTACCCAGTTCGGCTTTGTTAAGGGCAGATCCTGCCTCTTAAACCTGGTTGACTTCTTTGAAACCATCACCAAGGCCATTGACGAAGGGAAGGTGGTCCACACAGCCTACCTGGACCTCGCAAAAGCCTTCGATAAAATACCCCACTCGGGCATTATAGATAAGCTCACCAGCTTAAATATAAACCCATATGTCACTAGATGGGTTGCAAACTGGCTCAAGGACAGAACCCACATGGATAGAATTGCTGGAGCCATGTCAGACTCCAAACCAGTTACAAGTGGCGTCCCACAAGGATCAGTCCTGGGACCTCTCTTGTTCGGTATATATTTCTTGGAGGTACAGGCCAACACAGAAGGACTGTGGCTGACCAAGTTCGCAGATGACTGCTAACTGGCACCATAATCGACTCTCCAGCCGACACAAGCATCCTCCCAAAGGGCCTCATAGAAACAGACAACTGGTGCCAGATCCATGGCCTCAAGCTAAACGCCAAAAAGTGTATAGTCACCCCCTTTGGCAAAAACAAAGTGCCCACAAATTACCACATAGGTGGTAATCCATTAAGTACAGAAGAAGTAATTAGGGACCTGGGGACCCAAGTTGATAGCAATCTCTCATTTGACAACCTTGTGGCCAAAGTGGTTAGAAAAACATTTTATATAGCCCACCTAATCATGAAGGGATTCACATCTAGATTAGGGGAGGTCATCGTGCCTCTTTAGTCATCCCTCATCAGGCCCATAATCGAGTACAATGCCCCTTTTAGGATGTACCTTACCAAACACCTGCAGCAACTGGAAAGACCCCAAAAGTACCTCACCAAGAGGATCAAAGGGCTCAAACAGATGCCATATGCTGCCCGGTTAAAGAAACTCCAGCTCTACTCAGTGGCATACCGCCTGCTCAGAGGTGACCTGTGCCTGACGTATAAAGCCATGTCCAACCCGGAATTAAGGGACATGCTGCACCTCAAAAAATCCAAATCCCACGAGAGACTTGAACCTCAGCACTGAAATAAATAGGACATGCTGGAGGGACAGATTCATAACCCAGAGGCTCCCTTCACTCTGGAATAAAATCCCAGTCCAGGTTAGGCAGAGTCCCTCATTGACTCTCTTCAAGAGGAATCTTGATGAGTGGATGGGAGATCGTAGGTTTACCCCAGGCATGACTTCTGTGTCACTGTTAGACAGAGGCACAGTATACTAACCTCGAAAAAAGGCATAGCAAAATTAATTTAAAATGGGTGGCGAAAGCCAAACATACTCTGGCTAGGCTTATAAATGCCCTAGGGCAGATAGCCTAGTATGAACCTATGAACTGAGTACAGATAAGACAGTTGTAATGGCAGCAAATGGGGGAAATCAGAAAAAGCTGAAAATTGAGATATAAGGGAACATAATAGAATATGTTAACAGCTTTGGGTATCTAGGAGGAGTGGTTGAGGAGAAGGGAAGTCTGAATGAAGAGGTCAACGCTAGAATCAGATGGTCTGCAGCAAACTGGCACAAAGCCATCTTACAGTGGTGAGTAATGAAGTACAGCTCCCTAAATGTGACCACAGTAGCCCTTACCCCAACAGAAAGAGGGTGCCATCCCTGAAGGCAACAAATCATAGTGAAGATTAATCCCAGAAAGTACTATTAATCCCACCCATCCAGGGGTCACATTGATAAACTCCAAAGTAAACAGTGCCATTTGAACTTGACCTGGCACACCCCATTTTTCACATACAACATACATTTACTGACACTGCAACTAAACATACCCTGTAATGCATGCATGTTTTACTTAACATCATACCTTCCTCGAGCTGACATCACTACTTTTACCTGACCCCAACGTAGAAGCAGGGCCCCCCTACAATAACCCATTGTCTCCTCTTCCTCTGTTAAACAACTTCATTTTTGGTGATGGAAGAATGTTCATAGGTATATAACAGGCTAATGACCAGTCTGGGTGAATGTCTGAGTACCCATCCATTGGTATAAGTTGCACCTAAATAGAGTTATGGAGGAACTCTGCTTCATATGGCTGGGGAAACAGTTCCAGATGATGGAAATTCTGTGAGAAACATATCTGTCTCTCCAACATGTCCTATTTATTTTGCAAGCAAAATTTAGGCCTTTTGATGTAGTAGTACTGATTCTGTTTGTTTTACAGATGTGCAAAAGGTTCATCAAAACAGGGTCCAGGGATGACTTGTATGCCAGGCAAAGATCACCTCTCAGTGGTCTGTGTGATACAGAGTAAAGATACAGGGCTTTGAGGCAATCCGTGTATGTCTTTCTGTTTATTCCTTCTATTCTTTTTGTAAGGAATCTTTGTGAACGTTCCAGTTGCTGCATGTGTCTGGTCAGGTACATACCAAAGGGGGCATTATACTCTATGATGGGTCTGGTAAGGGCTGAGTATGGTGGTTTGATGACCTCCCTGGACTTAGAAGCCATGCCCTTACTTATAAGGTCAGCAATATAGAAGGTTTTTCCTTACTACCTTGAACACATGTTGGTCAAAGACTAGGTTACTTCTTCTTTTTCTCTTTTGGCTGTTCCCATTAGGGGTCACCACAGCAGATCTTCTGTTTCCATTTCTTCCTGTCATCTGCATCTTGGTCTGTCACATCACCCACCTGCATGTCGTCTGTCACCACATCCATAAACCTTATCTTAGGCCTTCCTCTTTTCCTCTTACCTGTCAGCTCCATCCTTAGCATCCTTTTCCCAATATACCCAGCATCCCTCCTCAGCACGTCCAAACCAATGCAATCTCGCCTCTTTGACTTTGTCTCCAAACCGTCCAGTCTGAGATGACCCTCTAATATACTGATTCCTAATCCTGTCCATCCTTGTCACACCCAGTGCAAATCTTAACATCTTTAACTCTGCCACTTCCAGCTCTGACTCCTGCCTTTTTGTCAATGCCACTGTCTCCAACCCATACAACATAGCTGGTCTCACTACCCTCTTGTGTACCTTCCTTTTCACTCTTACTGGTACCCATCTGTCACAAATCACTCCTGACACTCTTCTCCACCCATTCCACCCTGCCTGTACTCTCTTCCACACTCACCATTGCTCTGAACTGTTGATCCCAAGTACTTAAACTCATCCACCTTTGCCATCTCTACTCCCTGCATTCTCACCATTCCTCTATCCTCCCTCTCATTCACCCACATATATTCTGTCTTAGTCCTCATGACCTTCATTCCTCTCTTCTCTAGAGCATATCTCCACCTCTCCAGGGTCTCCTCAACCTGGTCCCTACTCTCATTACAGATCACAATGTCATCTGCAAACACCATAGTCCATGGGACCTCCTGTCTGATCTGGTCTGTCAACCTGTCCATCACACCTCCACCTTAAATGCATCTGTCACTCCCACTGCAGACCTCACCACTGTTACACTACCCTCATACATATCCTGTACCACTCTAACATACTTCTCAGCCACTCCCTACTTCCTCATACAATACCACAACTCCTCTCTAGGCACCCTATCATATGCTTTCTCCAAGTCCACAAAGACACAATGCAACTCCTTCTGACCTTCTCTATATTTCTCCATCAACACTCTCAGAGCAAACATCGCATCTGTTGTGCTGTTTCCTGGCTTGAAACCATACTGCTAATCACTAATCCTCATCTCCCTTCTTAACCTAGCTTCCACTACTGTTTCCCATAACGTCAAGCTGTGACTGATCAGTTTTATCCCTCTGTAGTTACTACAGCTCTGCACATCACCCTTATTCTTAAAAATAGGTATCAAAACAGTTTTTCTCCACTCTTCAGGCATCCCCTGACTTTCCAAGATTTCATTAAACAATCTGGTTAAAAACTCCACTGCCATTTCTCCTAAGCACCTCCATGCTTCCACTGGTATGTCATCTGGACCAACAGCCTTTCCATTCTTCATCCTCTTCATAGCTGTCCTTACTTCCTCCTTGGTAATCTGTTTCACTTCCTGATTCACTATCCCCACATCATCCAACTTTCTCTTGCTCTCATTCTCTTCATTCATCAGCCCCTCAAAGTACTCTTAACATCTTCTCAACACACTCTCCTTGCTTGTGAGTACATTTCCCTCACTATCCTTTATCACCCTTACCTGCTGCACATTTTTCCCAGCTTGGTCCCTCTGTCTAGCCAATCGGAGAAGTCCTTTTCTCCCTCTTTAGTGTCCACCTTTTCATACAACTCTCCATATGCATTATCCTTAGCCTTCACCACCTCTCTCTTTGCCATGCTCCTCATCTCCTTATACTCCTGTCTACTTTCTTCATCTCTCTGACAATCCCACTTCTTCTTCTCCAGCCTCTTCCTCTGTATACTCTCTTGTACTTCCTCATTCCACCACCAGGTCTCCTTGTTCTCCTTCCTCTGTCCAGATGTCACACCAAGCACCTTTCTAGCTGTCTCCCTTACCATCTCTGCTGTAGTTACCTAGCTATTCAGTAACACTGCCCCCGAGTGCCTGTTTTAACTCTCCCCTGAACTCCACCTGACAGTCACCCTTTTTCAACTTCCACTATTTGATCCTTGGCACTGCTCTCGCACTTGTCCTCCTATTCTTGATCACCAACGTCATCCTACAGACCACCATTCTATGCTGCCTAACTACACTTTCCCCTGTCACCACTTTACAGTCTCCAATCTCCTTCAGACTGGCCCTCCTGCATAGGATGTAATCCACCGGCGTTCATCTTCCTCCACTCTTGTACGTCACCCTATGCCCCTCTCTCTTCTTAAAATCTGTATTCACCACAGCCATGTCCATCCTTTTCGCAAAATCCACTACCATCTGACCTTCTGCATTCCTCTCCTTAACATCATACCTGCCCATCACTTCCTCATCCCCTCTGTTCCCTTCAACAACATGCCCATTGAAATCCACTCCAATCACCAGTCTCTCACCCTTGGGTACACTCACCACCACTTCATTCAACTCACTCCAAAATTTCACTTTCTCATCCATCGCAAACCCAACTTGCAGAGCGTATGCACTAACTACATTCATCATTACACCATCAATTTCCAACTTCAGAAACATCACTCTATCCGACACTCTTTTCACCTCCAAAACACTCTTGGCATACTGTTCCTTCAGGATAACCCCTACCCCATTTCTCCTCCCATTCACACCATGATAGAGCAATCTGAACCCACCTCCTATACACCTGGCCTTACTCCCCTTCCATCTGGTCTCTTGCACACACAATATGTCAACCTTCCTTCTCTCCATCATATTAGCTAGCTCACTCCCTATACCAGTCATACTGCCAGCATTCAAAGTTCCTACCCTCACTACTACACTACTAACCTTCCCCCTCTCTTTCTGCTTTTGGGTATGTCTTCCCCCTCTTCTTCTCCTTTGCCCAACAGTAGCCCAATTTCCGCCAGCACCATGTTGGCTAACAGTGCTGGTGGTGGTCATTGTTAACCCGGGCCTTGACTGATCCAATATGGAAATCTGTATTGTTGTCCGCATATGTTATTTGGTAGAGGTTTTACAACGGATGCCCTTCCTGACATAACCCTCCCCATTTATCTGGGCTTGGGACCAGCATGAAGAAATGCACTGTCTTGTGCATCCCCAGTGGCTCGGTTACTATATACATGAATTCCTAGATCCCTGACTAGTGAATCTACTTTTACAGGTATTTTTTAGATGATGTAGTTAATCTGAGTGGCTGACTTCCCAAAAGGTACAATAATGCATTTATTGGCATTGTGTTTTAAGCCATACCTTTAGCACCAAATATTTGGCTGTGTTAGACCTTCCTGAAGGGTGTTTTTATCTTTGGGGATTCAATGACTGCTCTCAGTTTGCAGTCATCTGTGAACTTGGTCAACCAGAGGCCTTTGACATTGGCTTTGACCTTTGAAAATTAGATGCCAAAAGAGGAGCTGGCCTAGCACAGAGACCCGAGGGAGTCCTCTATTGACTGGTCTCTTTGTGGAGGTTGACTCACTGATCCTAAGTTCTCAGGTCCTGTCTGTGAGCCAGCTAGCTATCAAGCATGTTAAAAAGGGGTTTATGCCTGCTTTCATAAGTTTGTTGACAATGCTTACGTGGTGTACTGTATCAAATGCTTTAACCAGATCTAGGTAGGTGGCAAAAGTCAAATAAATCCACCAGGTTCAATAAGCATGATCTTCCTTTGAAAAAGCCAAGCTGGGATGGATCCAATGTCTGGAGATCTCCTATATCTTTGTTGATAATTTTCATGATAAATCTTTCCATGGCATTGCAAATAAGATTAGTCAAACTAATGGGTCTGTAGTTGCTAGGATCTGTTGAAGGTTCTTCCTTATGAAGGGGCTTGACCATCACAGTCCTCTATTCTCATGGCACAAAGCCTGTTTTAAGAACTGTAGTTAAATAATGACTCCAGGAGTCCTGGTAAGTCATATTTTAGACTGTTCAGGAGTCATCCTGCCATGTTTTTGATGCTCATTGAGGCTGTGTTCTTGGCTTTAGTGAGTGCAGCCAGTACATGCTACCTAGTTATAACTGCAGTGGTTATGCTTGAGGGTATTTCTTGGGGGTTGGTTGGGGTTGATAGGGGTTAAAGTTGGAACTGAATTTGTCCACTGACAGTTTTGCTGTATCACCAGACTCAGTGAATGTGGCACCAGACTCAGTGAATGTGGCACCATTAACCACCAGTTCAGCATGTTGCTGTGTGCTGCCCTTGAGGTTTCTGACATAGCTGAAGAAGGAAGCTGAAGAAGGCCTAATGGTTATCATTCACCTGAGAGGCTATCCTAACCTCAGAGATGGCTTTGTTTAACCTTACTAGCCCTCTTAGTTGCCTGTTTAATTTGATGAGAGAGGTTTTTTTTTCTTTATGGCAATGACTCTTCTGATTTTTGCTATATGTTTTCCTTTTGTTGTATATCCTGTTTAACTTGGATGCCACCAGGGCAGTTTGTTTTTGGGGCTAGTTCCGGATTTATTTCTGGTAGATACAGTAGTCTCTGTGTAGCCACTGACATGGTTGTACAGAGTTTCTGACAGCAATTCAATATAGGCTGCTCTGCCCTCAAGGTTTAGAGAAGCATTCCATCATTTAATGAAAGGTAGTTTGTTTTGGAATAGTTCTTAACTGTACAGAACTGAGCTGTGTTGTACCTTTAAGAAGCATTTCCAAGGACTGAACATGCATATAAATAGCAATCACATGCGAGCTTCAGTGCCATTTTGAGAAGTGAAGCCAGAATGTGAACATGTATATGTATGTTAGCTAGCTCGAATATAAGTTGGTTACTTTGACTTACTTCTTATACGTTTGTATACAATAAAGCTATTTGAACAAGACCCCACAATGTTTGTCTACTTCATCCTGACTAGACGAGCGACATTGTGTCAGAACTGGGATTCCAGAGACTGCTTTTCAGAGCCACGAGGTGCAGAGTTAACAGTGAAGACAAACTAAGTGAAAGTAATGCAAAAAAAGGCCAGAAACAAACTTAAGGTACTGAAAACTTTTACAAACAATTTATTTTATAAAAACGACAAAACAGAGCATTACAAGGGCATAGGATGTATTAATAAGCAAACAAATAACACAGAAATGCTTATTAAGCAAATGGGTGGCATAAAAAGTTTATTAATCAAATGAAATGTTTGAAATTAGGCTATTTGACAAAATGATTATCAGAAAAACATATAAAGGGTTCAAAATTACCCCAGAATTGCAAAATGACATGTTTAAAGTAAAACAAGCATGTTTAGAGTTAAAACAAGCACAAGAAAGTATAATGAGCATGAAAAGAGATTAAATGAACAAAACAAAAATAATAAAGGGCAAAAAGGGAACATTAAGCATAAATAAAGCAAGGCAACTGCATGTTGTTTTGGCATGAACTACTATTTATTTCTCATTGATCAAAGCTCTGACTAGCGTAACTAGAGTTATTCAAAGTATCTCAAAGTGTGTAAAAGTGCTTGCAGTGAATGTTTATTGCTGTGCATTTGTTCCGAAGAGTTTGTTGTGTGCAAAGTGCGACTGTTTCATAGGGTGCAGTCAAATTGCCATTTCGAAAAGTCTCTTGTGCTCAGTGTGTCTGTTTGTAGAAAAGCTGCCATTACAGAGTGTTTCTTGCACTGCACAGAGTTATTTAGCAAAGTACAGTCATTTTGGGGAAATGTCAGTGTGCTGTATACTGTTTATTCGCAAAGTGCAGTTACTTTGAAATGTTTCTTATTCTGAGCTTCTTCTGCCCAGTTTATTTGCACAGTGCAGTTATTTGAAATGTTTCTTAAAATGATGATTTAAGTTCAGTTATTCATACGAGGCTTGTTGTGCTATTGGGCATAGTTGCAAATACTGGCATAAATTTCTGGCATATGTATATGTGTGCATGTTCGTATAGTTACAAGGGGACTTGGTTGCATTGTGTTTACTGTAATTTGTTGGTATGGCAGACAGATTTTGAAAATCATCACTTGTATTTGATCAGAATATTGCAGAGAACTGGAGAATATTTGAGCAAGAATACGATACATTCATTTTGCTAAACCTAGCTGGGTCAGAGGCCATTGAAAGAGAGCGTTCATTTGGGTATGCACCAGCAGAATATGAGGGAGAAGGTGAAGGGGCAAATTGTCATATTGTTGTACAGGCTGAATCCAGGGAAGACCCCAAGTGTTTGAAGTGCAGATTTAGAGAAATATGCAACCTCCAGACTAATGTCACATTAGAGAGGTATTTGTTTTGCACAATAGTTCAAAAGCCAGGAGAAACTTTTGCAACTTATATTACTGGCCTGAGAAACAAAGCTAAAACATGTAAGTTTAGTGACTTAAAATATGAGTTAATAAAGGACAGGCTTGTGTGTGGTATCAGTAGTGCTGCAGTGAGAAAGATTTTACTTCGTGACAGTGATTTAATGCTGAGCAAAGCTATTGAGATTTGTCAAATTCCTGAAGTTACAGAAAGACACACAAATATGTTTGCAAGTGATGAGTGGAGTTTCAGCAGGGTTCAGAGAAAATATAGTCAGCATGCAACATGTGACTAACAAAAGCAGGCCTAAGCACATGGCAGCTGCCACCCCTGCCGGTTTTCCTGGGAGATCCCTTAGTTTCCTAGCAAGTTCCAAGACTTGCTCAGTAAAGAGTGCATGCTCAGTCTAGTACAAGGATGAGTCAGCAAAACCAAAAGCAAGCTTTGTTGTTAACCATCGCAATTGTGGTGCCAACCATGAGTCTAAAAAAGAAAATGTTTAGCATTTGGTTAACAATGCCATAAGTGTAAAAAAAATGGAACCATTTTCAAAAATTTTGCAAATCAAGTAAGCCTCACACTGTTATAAAGAAGGGTCATTTAAAAAAGAAAGTTGATCAAGTAGGACTGCAGTCTACTTTCTATGTGGATGGTGTATCCGTAATTGGTGAAAAGATTGATGCAGTACATTTATTGGCAAAGAATGAAGTATTTTGTACTGTCCAGATCAATGATAAACCCACCGAGCTCAAAGTAGACACTGGTTCAAAATGTAGTGTTATATCATCAGACACATTTGCTAAGGTGAGAGATGGTGAACAACTAAATCTGGCCAGTTGTGCGAAACTTGTTGCTTATGGAGGTGAAGAAATTCAGGCTGAAGGCTCAGTAGTGCTTTCATGTTATGCGGCCAAGAGCTGTTATAGCTTATTATTCTATGTAGTTCAAAGACCTGTGCAGTCATTATTGGGTCTGAGAGACAGTTTGAGAATGAATCTGCTTTCTTTTACCACCAAAGAAGTTCATCAAATAAACACATGTCCCTGTTCCAGCTTCACTAGCACTATTTTTTCAGAGTATGCTGATGTTTTCGATGACAAATTGGGCAAACTTCCAGTTGTATATTCCATAAAGTTAGACGCCCCAAGGTCAGTCCAATAGTCAGACCAACAAGAAAAGTTCCAGTAGCTATGCAGAATAAAGTTAAAGCTCAGTTTGATAAAATGGTGCAGCAAGGTGTAGTTTTTCCAGTTACAGAACCTACTGAATGGGTGTCATCCATGGTGGGTGTCATCCATGGTATCCGCTCACAAAAAAGGCTCAGACTAAATCAGAATATGTTTTGACTCAAGAGATTTGAACAAAGTATTAAAGAGACCGCATCATCCTATGTGTACAGTCGAAGAGGTTGCTGCTCTAATACCAAATGCCACTATTTTTTCAGTTTTGTATGCAAAAAGTTCATCTTGGCAAGTGATGCTTGATTGCAAATCTTCATTACTGACTACATTCAGTACCCCATTTGGAAGATATAGATTCCTATGGATGCCATTTGGAATAAATACTGCAAGTGAAGTCTTTCAGCGTGCAGTGGAGCAAACTGTTTCAGGTTATCCTTGTGCCATAATAGTAGATGATTTATTGGTCAGAGGTAATGGTGAACCAGGGCATGACAGAAACCGTAAGAGAGTTATAGACAGAGCACGTGAAATAAAGTTAAAGCTCAGTCCTCTAAAGTGCAAATTCAAGCTACCAAAAGTTACATATGTAGGTCATTTGTTAACTAGCATTGGCTTTAGACCAGACCCATCTAAGCAAGCTGCCATTCTTGAGATGCCAGCACCAGATAATGTTTAAGCTCTACAGTGTTTTTTTGGTAATGGTCAACTATTTAGGCAAGTTTATACCAGACTTCAGTGAGTTGTCAGCACCTTTGAGAGAGCTAGCACACAAAAATGTTACATGGTCTTGGTTAGAACAACACCAGAAAGCATCTGACGACCCTAAGAAGAAAATTGCTACCACACCTATGTTAAGATACTATGATGTCAACAAACCAGTAACTCTTTTCTGCAATGCTTCAAAATTTGGTCTTGGCACAGTTATTCTTCAAGAATGCAGACCAGTATCGTATGCATCCAGAACACTTACCCAAACTAAAATGCAATATGCTCAAATTTAGAAAGAACTTTTGGCAATAGTATTTGCATGTTCCAAGTTTCATGATTATATTTATGGTCGAGATATTCAGATTGAAACTGATCATCAACCTCTATTTACTCCTTTAAAGAAAACTATGCATTCAGCACCAGCGAGATTACAAAGAATGATGCTCAAATTGCAGAAGTGCAACTTCAAAATGGTCTATACAGAAGGCAAACTTCTTTATCTGACTGATACCTTATCCAGGTCGCCCAGAAATACAAAGGAACAGCTTGATGCAGATAATTTTGACTTTGATGTCATGGAAGTACATCATTTTTCTACCACAAGACTTGATGAGCTGAGAGATCATTCAAAGACTGATCCAGTTTTGCAAAAGCTCAACCACTACATTAATGTTGGATGGCCATCAAAGCAATCTGGTGTACCACCTGAAGTGCAAACCTATTTTCCTTACAGAGATGAGATGCTGATGGAAGATGCCATTATTTTCAAAGGTCCTAAAATTGTTGTTCCTGCTTCCTTACAACAAGAATGTATCCAGATTTTGCATTGTGGTCACCCAGATTCCGAAACTACAAAAAGAAGGGAGAGAGGACTAGTATTTTGGCCTTCTCTAGTAAAAGACATTGACAGAGTACTTTCTTCATGTTCAGTATGCAATAGTACTAAACCGCATTTGCAGAAAGAACCACTTCAGCCAAGTCAAGCTCCTGAACTACCTTGGTCAACAGTAACCACTGACATTCGAGTGGAACAATCAGCCTTACTTAGTATTGGTAGACGCTTATTCAAACTGATTTGAGATCGATTTACTACCTAACCTAACGCCCACTACTGTTATTACTAAGCTGAAATGTCATTTCTCAATCTATGGAAGTCCACTGAAGTTTATCTCTGACAATGGTACCCAATTTACCAGTCAGTTGTTTCAGAAATTTACAAGGGAATTGGACTTTGTACATGTTACTAGTAGTCCAGAATATTCATAGTCAAATGGACTAGCTGAATGTGCAGTACAGAGTGCAAAGCAATTACTAGAGAAATCAAAGTGTGACAATACCAATGTCTTTTTGAATTTACTCAATCTCAGAAATGTACCCAGTGACAATATACTTGTCTCACCTTCTCAGGGACTTCTGTCTAGGCAAACCAGAACAACATTGCCTATCAGTCAGTTCCAGTTTATTGAGGCCTAAAGCTAAAAATAACAAAGCAATCAAAGCCCAATTATTCAGAAAGCGTTCTTTCCAGAAGTCCAGTTTTGACAAATCGAGCAGATTTTTTCGTCCATTGAAAGAAGGAGAGACAGTGAGGATACAAATAGCGAAAAGTTTTGACCAGCTTAGTCAAGTAACAAGTATGTGTGAAGAGCCGAGATCATGTTATGTGAAATCAGAGGGTGTGGAGTACAGGAGAAATTGCAGACATATTCTTCTTGTATCAGAACTGTTATCGCAGCATTGTTTCTGTGATACAGACTCTAGATCTCAGAGCAATCCAGGCAATGTTTGTCTTGACTCGCACTTTTGTTTCTGAAGATTTTCCTGATATCCCAAAGGTTGAACATTCAGCAGAGACAATCCCAGTTTCTAAACCCAACTCTAATCTCTATGTTACACGATTTGGTCTCATATCCAGACCTAGTGTAAAATACTCAGCAACTTGGACGTGATTGTATATATGTTTCTAGTTCTGTATAACTGCATGACAAAAAAGTATCTCTATCAATTGCATGTTATTTAATGTTGTCAATATTGCATGAATGACTCATTCCTCAGAGAGGGAGGATGTAGAATAGTGAGCTGTGTTGTACCTTTAAGAAGCATTTCCAAGGACTGAATGTGCATATAAATAGCAAGCACGTGCTAGCTTCAGTGCCATTTTGAGACGTGCAACCAGAGTGTGTACATGTATATGTATGTTAGCTAGTCTGTATACAAGTTAAAGTTACTTAGCCTCATTTCTTATGTGTTTGTATATAATAAAGCTGTTTGAACAAGAACTTACAATGTTCGTCTACTTCATCCTGACTAGACGAGCGACATTAACTGTTACTGTTTTTTCCTGGGATTATAGAGTTGATTTTGATTTTGAAGCAGTTAACTTTATGGTCAGACCTTACCAGGGAGGATGAGACATTGTAGGGTGTGTGCAGCCTTCTCCTATATTTGTGAGTATGAGGTCCAGTATGTTGGAGCCTATAGTGGGTAATTTCAATATTTGATCAAGGGTGTTTGTATTTAGAAAGTCCAGGAATCTCTGTGCCTGTTTATTTCAGGGCATGTAGGATTCCCAGTCTATAGATGGATAGTTAAAGTCTCCCATGAGTAGGGTGTTAGGTTGGATGTAGGTGCTTCCAGTAGGTCCAAGTATGCATTGTGAGCTTCTTGGGACATGAAGGGTATCCCATAGCTGGCTAGGATATATTACATGATTTTGTCTATGGTGATCTGCATGTGGAGGAACTCCAACATGTCATCATATCTGACCAACCTAGAAGTATGATTGTTATTGATTTATATTGAGACATAAGCACTGTTAGCCATTTTCTGTGCAGCTACTGGTCTAAAAGTGTGGAAGGCACTGAGCAAGTGTTGGGGTACTCTCTGCCACTTTAAACCATGTCTTAGTAATTGCACAGATGTCTACATTCTCAAGTGTGAGGAGGGCTTGGAGGGAGTGTAGTTTTTAATGCAGGCTTCTGGCATTGAGCAGTAACACCTTTAAGTTGATTTTGGTATGTCAGTTTGGCTTTGCCTAAAAAAGGCACCATGGGGCTGAATAAAGTTTTACCCATTATTCACAAGCTTAGAGGGGACTGGTGCAGACCAACCTTAGCAAAGCAAGGTGGTCTGTTAACCATGTCCTCCCACACTGACAAGTATTGGATCCCCTTAGAATGACACCAGAAAGACAGACAATTGTTAAAATCAATCATCTTTTGCTCAAATTGTGGCATCATTCTCAGTGGTGATAAAATGCTTCTCAATGCTAGGCTCATACCAGTCTGAGGAACAGTCTTAAATGTCCATACTGTCTCTCTTCATATAGTCCAGGGAGGTGTGTCTCAGGTCATTTACACCTATATGGACTATGATGGAATCATATTGGTACCTGTGGTGTAATGGGAAGAGTGCATACATGATTTGGCAGATCCTGGCTGCATATAAGCAACTAACAGTTATGTTCTCCTTGCTCAGCCAGCTATCTCTAGTGCTACCACCTTATAAAAATCTCTATGAATTCCATCTAGTCCTGCAAAGGCACTTCTTTTCATATGATGAGTAGCCACTGCTTAAGCTGACTGTTATTCTTAGTCAGCTCAACTGTACAGATTCATCAGTCTAAATCCCCACCTCTCCAATCCTACCTATCACCTCCTTGCCCCCAACAGCTCCCTTTTGTCTCAGGCAACTCCTGGTACTAGCCATGGAATGCCTCGCATATCTCCTTCACCTGAAACGTTCTCCTCACTTATATTCTTGATCACTTGCTAAGACCTTTTACTCTTCCTTTTCACCTTCCATGCCATCGGTTTATCATCTGCTTCACCTCATAACCACCAAAGTGTATCCTGCCTGTCTAACTCTGTCTCCACTTTAGTCATCTCAGATTTGCACAGCCTTTTTGTCAGCCCATGCAGTCATATTGTGCCTCATCAAACCCCTTGTACCTACCTTCTTACCAGTTTGCCATTCCGTCAGTGTACATTGCTTCTGTTATGTATGATTTTCCCCTCCATGCAGACTTAGTTCCTTCCTTTTTCCTTTCACTTCTCATCCAATTTCTGTGAACCACTTCTGCATCATATCCTGTGTCTACTTAACTGAATCTGACCCTTTCCCCTTCCAATGGTGCCATCTTCATCTTCTCAGCATGGCAAAATCACTGTAATCCAGGTAACACGTGCATGATCCAAAATAGTTCTGTCATTGGTACTAAAAGACATGTCACTATAAGACTGTCCAACCTAATATCTTTCCTTGTCATGTCCCTAGAGAAGGTGATTATCTGTGGTTACTGTTCTTCAGTCTCCGCATATGTATATTTTGTTTTCTAGATGCATTTTCCTGTACCCATATAGAAGTCTGTTCTACCAAACATAATGCCAACCTCTGCATTGACCATAACATTGTAACTTTCATCACTTTTCTTCTCCCATCTTCACTGAGCACACCAACACATCAGAAGAATTTGTCACCCTTATTACTATTTCTTCCCAACTGCGGTGGTGGTGCTGCGGTAGCGTTGTCGCCTCACAGTAAGAGGTTGTCCTGTTCGATTCTCAGCTAAAGCGTCTTCTGTGTGGAGACATGCGTGAATGGGCATACCTTCGTTGAAGGTTGTGCATCAGAGCTGGCAACTCGGCACGTAAAAATCTACTGCCAATCATTAGCAGACCGGAGTTCCGCTGTGGCGACCCCTAACCGGGAAAAGCTGAAAGACACAACATTACTATTTCTTCCCAGGGTCACAGCATCGGATCTCCTTCTCCCATCCTTTTATAGTTTGCCCAAAGTATCTCAGGAATGTTTTCCATCAATTTGCAAACTTCATGACTTTTTATCTTTGCTTCTTGCAAGGTAAGAACCCTCCCCACAGATTTTTTTCTACCCTCACCGACACATGTTCTAGCTTGATGGGATAGTTCATTTCTGCAGATTCCACAAAGTAAAATAAACTACACTCAAACTTTCCTTCTATTTCTTTCTCCTTATAAGCTAGGCCTAGGTGGCCCTTGGTGGTCCAAATGAGCCCTGGTACTCACATTCCTGGGAAGCTGTTCACTCTAAATGTATGCCACCAATGCAGTTTCAGTGTCATTCAAAATCACTGCTTGCCATCAGGACTGCCCATCTCCTGTTTTGCTGCCCCCATCCCAAACCTCTTACAAAATTGCCTTCTAACCTTAATTTTTACTTGTATAGACTTTCATCCTTATAAGCTCAGACAGCATTATGCTCTCAGCAGGGAATCCTCTAACTGATCATGCCTCATACTTGGTACAGAATTTTCACAAGTATTCATCCAGATGCAGCACCCAGAAACCCATCAACAACCTTTGTATGATATGCAGACCCTTCTTGCTACCAGCAGACATGCAAGTCCCAGGAGAGCCTTGCCACTGCAAAGATTCACCACACAGGTAGGCATACACTAGGATGCATTTGAAGCATCACCCACACCTGCTGCACTGGCACCTGCATACACAGTCTACTCAAGTTCGTCATACTGCTGCAAGTATCCATCTGTCAGACCAAGAACACTAGCAATGTGCTAATTTCCTTTACAGCTGTACCCCATTTAGTTGGTTTGTACTAACAGTCTCGATGTAGCACAGCTGTTCAAAAACTTCATTAAGAACATAGCTGTAAGAGCCTTCCCTGAAGCAAAAGTCAATGTACAGACCACCCCAGTAGCAGTTCAGAACACATCATTCAATTATTCAACTAATGCTTCACACCATCTCCTGTTAAACTGGACAAACCATGAGTTGGCCACACATAATACAGAAAAGCTGAATAGCCTCTCCTGATGTGTCCACACAGAACTCCTTAAAATACAGTACAAAGGCAGTAAGAGCCTTAAAAGTTATCTTTAATCTACCATCCATCCATCCACAACCCCCTTTTCCTATTTTTGCACATGGGGTCAGGGTACCACTTCAACAGCGAGAATATTCTTGAGTTAAGGTATACACTGCCGGGTAGCTAGCCACCAGTTGCAAAAAATGACCACTGAATCCCCCCTTCACTTTGAGTACATTTTCTAAATTCATCAACTCTCCCTTCCCACGCAAGAAAGGTAACCCACAGCCACAAGTAGCACTCTGCACACAATCACCACCCTAGCAATCACACTGCTACATGACACAAGCAAGACACACTTTTGCCTGCCATTTCTTTAATGAGAGTTATGTGAATAACCATAATCAGTAAAAGCAAAAAAAAAATGTAATCACACAGCTCTCCTATACTTGAGGGACCAGCCTGATCTCCTTCTTCATGACTAAATAGCACTGTTAGGCTGAGTTTTAGGAAATTCAATAAAGTTGTAAGCAGCTGAGCCAGTTTAAAGCATCTTATCTGAAAATGCAACCCCCCCCCCCCGGGACATAAAGAACAAAATGACCCTACTTGGATACATCTGAGGAATAAGAACTACCATCAGGTCCAGTTCCATAAGAAGTTATTAATTATCTGGGAAATTAGGCTGGTTCTTTGATCATTTTATACGTTCACAGGCAAGTACTAGGCTAGCTGCCCTTGCAGACCATTTTAAACCTAGCCAGTTTCATTTTTTTCACCAATAACCTGGGCTACACTGTGATACACAATTATCAGTTTTGATTGAGATGTGTAACAGAATCCTAATTGATGGTTAAAATAGTATAACAAAAAATGTGTATGTAAGAAGTGGCATACAGGCTCTACAAAATAGTAATAGTCTTATTAATAATGGTGCAGTGTAACAAAAATCATTGCAAAGGTATGAAAATAAACTTTTTGAGGCTGACTGTCTTAGATGATATACATGCCAGCATATTTGTCAAGTTAGAGGCTGTGTGAAGGAGTATAGGTGGTATTCTTTGTTGTCAAACAATGACAGATGTGGCTGTCTTAAGGTGCATTAGTAACTTTGCTCAGAATTGGGTGTCACTAGTTTCATTCCATGCCTTTCTCCATGTACATTGTAAGAAGCAGCAGGAAACCCCAGAGGCAGACGTATAGTAAATATTGGCCTAGAGCAATAAAAACAGGTCAGTGGTATCAAATATGACACAATCCTGAAGGGGAATAACAAGTCATAATATGGAAAAGTCCTTCAAATGTCTGTAGTTGATATTTAAGGAAACCAAATCTTTAGTCACATTTTGGGAAGGACTGTTAAATACGTATAACTTAAGGGCTTAGGTAGCACTTTTTCTACATACATGTGCACATAAAAGCACTCTTGTGTTGACTGAAAAATAGCACAGAATCTATTTAAGAATATTGTATATACTTTAAAACATTTTAGTATACCCCATAGGAGTCCTTCATAATTGAGCCATCCAAGACTTCTGGTAGCCCTTGGGGATGGTTCTCATTCATACAGAATTTGATGGCCCATATAATCAGTAATAATAAGCAAAGCCCCAAAAGTTAAGTGTTGCTGCATACAGCACTACCATTCTCATCCAGTGATGTTGCTTTGAATATACCTTCAAAGTATACCTAGATAATTGGATGGACAGTGTCAAATTACCCCTGGTCTATCTTATCTTGTTCCCTGGAGGCATCCTCAGTCCTACAAAAAAAATCACAAACACAGTCCTGTTGTGGAATACTGTCCAGCGTTTCATCTTTCTATGGCAAAGGCTAAGTGTAAGCAACTGTGCAGATACAGATGTTCAAAGACGTACTGCGCCTCAATAAAAAAATATTTACCATATTTACCCTGTTGGTCCATCAGAAGCCATACTTCCACATGGGCCATCCTTCCAGATAGTAAAGTAACTGTTACAGCTTCTGATTTGACCCTAAAAGAAAAACATTATTCAGGTTGCACTGGAGTAGTTTACTTCATCATCCCCAGCTGAGTGACTCCAACATGGCACCAACTTTAATAGCCTGGATCAGCAGCACCACAGAAAGTCACAGGCAAAAGAAAAGAGAGAAGAGGTGGTCAATTCACTTAGGGAACACATTATATTCTTCTCTCTCTTGGCTGTAAACCCTGCCTTTTCCCGAGGGCAGTAAGTCTAAGGTTTAACTACCCCACTAAGAAGTACTTCTTTGTATCGATTGCATACTGAGAAGGTTCAGATCTGGAAAAAACAGGGGAAGATTACAATGGTGGCCAAAGAAGTCATTTCCTATAACTTAATATGCAAGCAACTTTCTGATGTTTAATTTTTTATGTCTTGACAAAATAAGAGCAGCAAACAAAATATGAGAAGAAATACTATCGGACCTTGAAATGGTCTAAGTGATCTTCAACCCCACATAATGCAGCTGCCTGCTTATCCTATAAACATTTTTGTAATTTTTTTACTTTACCAAGAAATTGCAGCAAAGTAGAACAGCAGAGAAACAGATTCTCAGCTGTTTTCCAGTACTTATATATTAGAATTTTCTCATAAGCATATTTTACATTCCTTAGTAACTGCAGTTGTCTCAAATCTAGCACTGTAACTGTTGGAAAAAGGCAATACATTGGGCTCCAAGCTTTTTGAAAGGGCAAAGGTTTTTACTCAGGATTCTTTGTAGTATCAAGAAAGGCAACAGATAAAGTTTTCAAATGTCAATAAATTTAAAACTATGAAGAAGATGTGTATGGTAATCTTAAGATAAATTCTTTTTGCTAAGTCAAGATGCCTGAATGGCAATGTTGAACGTGGATGGTGCTTATATTAATATCCTTTCATGTCCTTTATCTTAGTATCCAGTTACACCCACAGATAATTACGGGTCTGTATCATATATTCGAAATTCCAAAACGTCGAACACCATATGTTCGAACTTATTTTGAATATTGAAAACATCGAACGCTCAGAATAGCAATTTTTTTACCAGGGAAAAAATTTGCTGTTCCAAGAAACATACACCCAACACAAGCACACCAAAATAAATAAACCACACACATACATTTAACAAAATCCAACCCCATTACTAACTATCCACTTACCTTACCTTAATCCGCACCCTAACCCTAAGGTCCGTAACTCTTGCACCACAGTGGAGGAAATAGTGAAGCCACAGAATGGCCCACCGAAATCTTGCCCTAGGTAAGATTTCGATATTATGGGGCTTCGCTATTTTCGCCATTTGATATTTTGGGTTCGATGTTTTCACATTCGGCGTTGTACCGCTTCGGGATTTTGATACAGACCCGATAATTACAGGTAGATTACTTATTTTACTACCTGTACCAATTGGCCTTTAAGCAGCTTCAAGGATCCTCACATCTGTTCCACACACCTGGAACAGGATGTGAATACAAGAGTATGTTAATCACACTAAATTTGCACAAGTCCCTGTTGTGGTAGTTTTCCTTTTTCATCTTGCATCCTTGAATAAAGACATAACTGGAAGGTGGAATTAAAGCATAAAGGTCATTTTATTCATGACCACATTCAGTCATCTAAATTTCTAGAAAAGAAATCTGTTAAGCTAACCATTTTACAAAAGCAAATTATAGACTAATTGTTAGTAAAAGAGCAGCTCAGTAAATGTGAAAAGAAAAGCCGTTAAATAAAAACAACTACTTTCAGTATACAGGAATGGCAGTTTCTGTTGCAACATCATTCAGCTTGTGTGACCTCAGAGATTCAAAACTAAAAAGATCAGTGGCCTCAAATCTTGATTATCGGTATAGATTGGCACCCTTCCATACCTCTCAATTGTCCAGATTTTTGCAGAATGTCCAGACTTTTGCCTCATATTGTTGGTCTATTCCTCATAAAATATGTGTTTTTTCTGGCAAATCACTGAGATGATTGGAAGATTGAAGTCACTAAATAATGGCATAAATTTGAGTTTCAGACTTCAAATCCTTCAGAAAATTTATGTTAAACACTGTTACTCTAGCAACTTTCTAAGTTTTTAAGAGCATTATTTAAAATATGTCCCTATTTTTGAGCCTTCGTCCCCCCATTTCATCAGGCTTTGTCCAGATTTCTTGCACTAAGAGTTTGAGGAGAATGCATCCCTCTATCTGTATGTCGTCTGTTACAAACTTCTGCATGGAGATCTGTGTCTAACCTTTTGAGCCATGAAAGATCTGACCCTTTTTGACCCCCTATTCCTTTGCAGAACAAATGGTACTTCAAATACCCAGTTAAAGAAACTAAGTCTTCATCAACAGTTGAATAAGACATGCTGACAAGATAGATTCATATTGCAACACATCCCCCACCTTTGGAGCAAACTTCCATTCTGTGTTAAGTAGAGTAGCACCCTTGCCACCTAAAAGATGAACTTAGATAATGGAATAGGCAGCTTTAAATTCTCCCTGGTTTGTCTTGCATTCCTAACCTTGAGGCTGGAAAAAAATTTTTGAATATAGGATATTGACTAGGCTTGTAATGGTCTGCAGACTGATTGCTTAGTGCTTACCAGTGAAACTATGAATATTTAGTAATGACCAGTATGACTCATTCAACCAAGCCATTTTCCCTTTGCAACATGATTTTTGCTATACTTCCAGGATATTTTGCACCTGCAGTCATAATTAAGTTTCTGTCTTCTCTCTTGTTGGAATCAAAATTAGAAAATCTATGTAAAATTAGGGCTGACCTAAATATAGTATTGATAGAAGAAATCCAGCATAAATACAGTATTTTCTATGCATAGGCTTAAAAATGCAGCCATATTAAAACAGGCCTATATCTTCATTTTATTTACATGCAGTTTCATTAAGTGCAATTCCAATAGAAAATAGTGTTTCAGTGAAGGATATAAATGAGCTTAGTGAAATAACCTTCAGGCCAAGGCGAAGATAAGGATGAGGCCTGCTAACAAGAGTATGCGGAACATTTGGTACCAAAACAAATCTTGTTTAGATGGTACAAGGCTTGGGACCCAGGGTTAAAAAGGCTTGTAAGACTTGTAGGAAATTTACAGGGTTTTAGTATTCCGAGAGATACTTTCTACACAGAAGGCAGTTCAGATACTCAAAAGACTGAGTACAGATGTCAGGTCAAATGTCCAGCATTCCAGATAATCAGAAGTCAGTAAAAGTCCAGAAACTACAGAAAACAGTGCAATTTTTCTCAATTTTACCATTATGGAGAAAATGAACAATTCTGAGTTCAGCGTGACAAAGGACAGTATTATTCATTTTTCAAAGCTGCAGAGTCTGAGTATTCAGTCTGGTTCAATTTATCAGTGCTGGTATTTGAGACAGTATCAGTATAACACTTGTTTGGATCTTGGTAAATTACTACAGCTGCCTCCACTGTGTGCTGCTACTACATAATGAACCACCTTTATCAGATCTGGTGTGCAGACTTTTATTCTGAAAGGTACAACAAGATTTGGCACACAGGAGAAAGTGAGATAGATGGCACTTGTCTGTTACAGTTCCAAGTAATTAAAAATAAAAACACGTAATCTGAAGTAGTTTACTTCATTTAGTCTTCAACCTGAAGGACTATGGATCCAAATCAGACCCGGGGGACCATTTGGATGACTCATTTTCTGAGCAGCTTTTCTATTTCTAAGGGTGCTGCTTCCCTTTGTGCAGGTGGGACATCTGGGAGGTGTCTGGGGGGAGGGGAGGTGGCTGGATGAATGGAATGGAATAGCCTCTGGATATAATCTGCAACACCCAATGATCATTTGTTACAGACTCCCATGCCGCTGGGTGTAGCGATAGGTGACCCCCAACTGACCCTTACAAGCTAGGACCACGATGCTTGCTGTCCCCACGGCAAACGATATCTGAAGGGAGGAAGGAGACAGAGAGCATTGTGGGTAAGGGGAGGAGCTGAGAGCTTAGATCAAAGATGCTGGTGATGCGGCCGTGTCAGATCCAATTCGGATCCGAAGTCCCTCAGGTTGAAGACAAATGAAGTACAACTACTCAGATGGAACTTTATGGTGAGGACATAACTTTTTTTTTTAGTTCTTACAATCTATGTCTCAGAAACATACTATGTCAGCTATTTTGAATTTAAACTATATATTTAAGTAAGGCAAATAACTATGACAGAAGTTAAGAATAGAATCGTGTAACCTCAATTTCAGTTTCAAGGTAAACTATAAAATATGATTGCACTAATGATTAATTATTTGCTTTAACAATAACATTAATACTGTAAATCCTGTCATTAAAGTAAAAAATGACCTTGGGTGAAATGTAATTACTTCTGGAGAAGCTCAGGTTCTTCAAATTCCAACATATGAGCAATAGACTATTTAATAGCTTCAAAGTTCCAGAGATGCTGGGAGACTAAACAGAATCCTCCAGCTGAAGATGAATCCCGTAAAATGCAGTTGTGAAAGAAGCCCATCCAATGTTTCCTGCAAGATGCAAGACAGGATCATATGTTCAGTTAAAACCCAGTCCAGTGCTGATTGTCTTTATAAAAATTTCACTCTTTACAAAACTAATTCAGCATGTGAGTACTCATGTTTAACCTTTTTATTTGTTGCAACAACTTTGGTCTGTATCTGAATAAAACTATAGATGTTCTGTAGTCCTATCTCGCCTTCATTCTTACACATGGGATCGGAGCCGATCCTCAGCTCCGACTCGGCCTATTACAAAGCTCAAAGTCTTCTACTTGGCTCGTGGCTAGGTAGGTACCCCATGGTGCACCAGTATAATCCCTAGATCTCGTTTGCCGCATCGACTCAGATGTGCTTCTTCTTGGCCGTGGCTAAGTTTAACACTTTTTGCTATTTTTACTGTATTACAGCTTAACTTTTAAATTTGTATGGCTCTTGATAGTGTTTAATAGTCCTTCGAGTAGTTTCAGACTTGCTGAAGTGTTTCTTTCCTCACTTTAGCTACTTATTGTTGAGAACTGGTTGGCCGTTGGCCTTGTTCTCGTTTGTGCCAGTTTTTTTCTATTTTACAGGCACTTTTGCTCTGTTTTGATATTTGCTGTGTTTATTAGCGTAGAGAGTTTGTAATTTAAATAGTTATTACTGAAATATTTAGTGTTTACTGTTAAGGTGCACGTTTGCACTCAGTTTTCCCTTTTTTTGTGTGCAGTGTTTATTAGTATTAGAGAGTTAGCATTAGTCTATTTCCTCTTAGATATTATCTGGATATTTAGTGATTCACTTGGCAAGGATCTGTAGATATTTCCGACCCTTTTTGTTCTACGACATAGCGTTTGAGTATAGATTTCACTGAGACAGTTGGACAATTTCATGTTCATACTTTGTGTGCGTGCAGTCTAGTTAGTAGTTTCTGTCCTTTAGTCTTTCTCTTATCTAAGTCCGTTTAAGTTAGAGCACCTAGTTCTGTCTTTTTCTCTTCCCAGGGCTAGGCCCATTTGAGTTAGAGGACCTAGTCCTCGTGGTGTGTGAGTGTTAGTGTGGTAAGGGCTAGGCCAGTTTAAGTTAGAGGACGTAGTCTTTGTTGTGTTTGTGTTGTGTCCTTTTTGTTGCTTCTCCTGTTAGCATGTCTAAAGAAGCAAAAGATCATAAACCCTCCCGGTTTAAAAAATGTGTAAAATGCTCTCAGAAAATGTCAATTACGGATGGTCATAATAATTGTGTGTATTGCCTCGGAGCCATTCATCTGCAGGAAACCTGTTTGTTTTTCCATTCCTTTAGCTCCAGAGTTTTACAGGAGCAGAAGAACAAACTAATTTTGAAAGGTCTCCTCAAGCCTTCTTTCGAGGAAGACTTGGCTAGTTCATCTTCTTCCTCTAAATCTCATGCATCCAAAAAAGACAAGGATAAACCTACCAAGAGGCATTCCCCAGCGCCATCCGGTGCTTCAGAACCACCTCCTAAACTTTCTAAACCAGACAAAACTTCTACCTCCTCGGCTCTACTGCTCTTGGAGTTGATACTGTGACTTCAGTTTCGGCCCCATGCATTTCGGAACTGACTACTGATAGCAAACATCAGAGCAGGTCCAGAGATCCCTTGCCAGTCTCCCCAATTTTAAGGTCCTCTATCTTGCAGAGGTCCAGATCTCCCACACTGTCTTCCAGATCTTCCAGGAGCCTGTCAGAAGAAGATGGGAGAGAGTAGTGCTGAGACTCCTGAAGTCGTCTGCCTTGCCAAAATTGCTGTTGGCTCCAACCCAGTCGCTCCCGGAGCCAACTGAGTCCATTCCCCCTGTTGTGGTTCCTCCGAGCCATGCTGGGTTTTCAAAGCCGGAGTGTTCGATACCACTGGTTGTGGAACCCTCGGTTCCAGCTCCCCCTGAGGCTGTCTCGGAGCCGAGTTTTGTTCCAACATCTTCGGTGCTGTCCGTGGTGTCTAGGAGTGGAAGTTTCCTAGTTGGCCCCGACAGGGACACTTGGACCTGGACCTCTTCAGTTCCGAGTCTCCTTCTCGGTGCATTGGCTAGGGTGAGCTCGGATCCTACATCTGTCTCGGAGCCGATGACTTTCTCTGTCTCCTCGGAGCTGAGGAGGTCTTCGAAGCTGGAGAGATCTGCCTTCGAGATGATGCAGAGTGTGCTTTTCTGCTCATCAGCTCCACCCAGGGGTACCAACACTCTTCTCCCTTGGGCACCGACCTGTGTCTCAGCACCTACTCCCTCTCTTGACAGCAGAGACCCACAGCCTCAGGAACCCCTGGTTGGTAGCCCCCACTCTTCTGAGACCTCCCCGGAATATCCTTCTGAGGAGCCCCCTCGGAAGAGGACATGCAAGAGGAAGCATGTAGACTTCCAGGATGAGTCTCTTACCTCCGACACCAACCTCAAGGAGTCAGAAGGGTCCCCCAAGTTGTCCTCTGATGATGTCTCTTTTGTAGACATCTTGGAGATCCTGAAGCAGAGGTGCGGCTGGCCCACTGTTACCCCTTCTGATGAGTTGGTGTACCTGAAGGCTTTCGGGTCTCAACCTTCAGCTTCTTGGGTGTCTCCACCTTTCGACGAACTTCTAGACCTTGTTAGTCAGAAGGTGTGGGGAGACTCCTGGTGCCGTGGAGCCAGTTCCCAGGAGACCCAATACATTTTTGTCTGCTCCCAAAGAGAAGGAATTTTTATCCAAGGGTGTGCCTGTAGATGCCATGGTGGTGGCAGCGGCCACTAAGAAGGAACTAGCGGAGACTTCTTCATCTGTCCATCTGCCAAACAAGGAGTATCAAACGATGGATAGATACAGAAAGTGTATCTTTCCATCAGCGGCATTCACATTCAAATAGCTGAACTACCTAACACATTTTACAAGGCTTCAGAGAGAGCTCCTTAAGGAGTTGGGAGAGCCTCTACAAAGTACATCTACTGAAGGAGTCCCGATGTTGTCTGCTCAGTTGTCCACCTTGCTGATTTCTTATGCAGCCAATGGACCGAGCAGGGCAGCGAGTTCAGGAGTTTCCCTTATGGGGCACTCCTGGATGCACTTGTGTAATTGTGCAGAGCCATTCATGTCTACCTTTACCAATGCCCCCTTTGACTGTTCTTCCTTGTTTGGACCTAAGGTAAAAGACACACTCACCAGGTGCGAGCAAGAAGGGAAAATGCTGTCTGCCATGGGAGTACGTTTTACCGTCCCTTCTAGACCATACCCCAAGGGTCAGAGAGGTGGTAAGATGTAGTTCAAGAAGTCCCAGAGGTTTTTCCCGTATGCACAGGGTGACCCCTCCTTCAGAGGCAGAGGAGGGGGAGCAAACGGTAGACGTCGCCCTAGAGGCAGGGGCGGACCGCAAAACCAGGGAGGCCGTGATTCATTTCGAGGTCATCCCTACCATCACTCCTGATGTAGGGCCTGGCTGTGCTTCACTGGAGCCAGTCGGGGGTTGCATTTCTTTGTATCCAGAAGCCTGGCTAAGCATCACCCGAGACAAATGGGTACAAAGAATTATCACCAGAGGTTATTCCATACCCTTTTCTCTTCCACCTCACATTCCAAAGAGGATCTCGGATGTTCCACCCAATCACAGGGATCAAGCAACTGTAGAAGTGAACAAGTTGCTCACAAACAGAGTCATCCAAACCATCCCCGCAGACCAGGTAGGACTCGGAACTTACTCCAGATTCTTTTAGTGCCAAAACATACAGGGGACTGGAGGCCCATCTTGGACCTCAGCAAATTAAATGAATCCATAAAGAAGGACAGTTTCTGGATAGTGACACTGCAGTCTATACTCCCTCTATTAGGGAAAGACACTTGGATGTGCTCAATAGACCTCCAAGATGCGTACTACCATATAAAAATGAACAGAGCGTCGAGGAACCACCTACACTTCCGGCTGGGAGCCAGTCACTACCAGTTTCATGCTCTGCCCTTTGGTCTCACCACAGCCCCCAGGGTAGTCACCAAATGTATGGCAGTAGTGACGGCTCAACTGAGAAGTCTAGGATTCCAAGTGTTTCCGTACCTGGACGACTGGCTCCTGACCACCTCCACCAGGCATCTACTCTTTCAAACCAGAGATTCCACTATCCAACTTTGTGCCAAGTTGGGGATTTCTATAAATTGGGAAAAGTCTGCCTTATCGCCCTCTCAATTTGTGACTTTTATAGGTGCAGAAATTGACACAGTCGCCATGTTAGCTTGTCTTCCTGCAGAAAGAGCACAGAACCTCATACAACAAGTTCTTCATTTACTTCCCCTCCAAAAACTCAAGGCAAAGACAGTACTGAAACTCTTAGGGACCATGGCCTCCACCATAATGCTAGTCCCTCTTGCCAGACTACGTATGCAAATTCTTCAGTGGCTTCCATCGTCTCAGTGGTCCTTTCAACAACTGCCTCTATCTCACCACATCATTTTAACAGAGTCTTGCAAGAAGGACCTCCGTTGGTGGATCCAACATAACCAACTAATGACAGGCACACCATTCCTTCCTTGCCCAACCCATTGCTACTATGACCACGGATGCATCACAGATAGGGTGGGGGGCATTATCTAGGCAGGACTGTCGAAGGCACATGGCAAGATCACGAGGCTTACCTGCATATCAATGTCCTAGAGATGAGGGCGGTGCTTCTGCCGTTGCAAGCACTTCATGACCTTCTTCCTCTTGGGACGATAGCAATCCAGTCAGAGAACATGTTGGTGGTATGGTAGCTCAACAAACAAGGCGGAACCAGATCTTACCCCCTTTGTCAGGAGGCTGTTCATGTTTGGAATTGGACTATATCTTACATATGTACCATATATACCACCACATATGAGTCTGAATTCTGTAAAGCTAAGATACAAGCTATGAACAGACAACTGTCCTTATATAGTAACAAGTTGGAGCAGATAAAAATGAAGAAATTAAAACGTGACTGTGAGGATTTTTGTCTCGGCCGTATCTTTGTATGGCCAAGAACCCATCCCCATTCTACTCACATATCTAACAACCAAGGGGATGCTACATCTGGTTTGATTAATGAAGCCCCTACAGTTGCATATAATAGCATGTCTAATATAGGATTACATGCAGAGAATGCGTTAAGTGAAACATCCATGATGTCAGATACTCCGGTCTCTTCACTACCATGTAACCAGCAAGGTTTGGCTCAGCAGATCAATTTGGGTACGAAACCTAAAGTAACAGCCTCAATCAACAAACCTACGGCACCTTTGCCTTTGAATTTTCCCCTTCCTTACAAAGAGGCAGTGCGAGCTCGATCCAACAGCCGGGGGAGAGGCAAAAGAAAACTGTCAGGGGATGTGCAGGAGCAGAGAAGAAGAACGAAGATTTGAACTGTCTACAAACGGTCAGGAGACGTATCGAAGAAGAAATGAAGAATGGAAATATAAATTGTTTATTCTTCAATTTATCATCTAGGACTTTTTCGATGAATGCTATGAATGTCCTGAATAAGGGCTTATCATTCATTCCCTCTCAGTATAGTAATATTTCTGACACCCTCATAGGGTTACGCAAATTTTGTAGGAAACTATCCCTTAAGCTATTGTTTAGAGACAATCTGTCTGGTCCTATGGACAATTTTGGTAGCAATACTAATTTTACTTGTAGAAGGAAAAGCACTTTTATGCCACCTACTACATCTGTAGTAGATTGTTTTTTGAAAACTTGTGAACGTGATTTTTATTTGTACTATGACAGCCCAGTGAAAAAGAATGTTTTTATGAACCTTAATATGGAAGAAATGTTGGAGCTAAAAATGATGTGCAATGATCTTCAGCTTGTATTTAAGCCAGCTGACAAGGGAGGGGGGATTGTAGCCATGGATGCAATTTTCTATAATGATTTAATGCTTAATATGTTAGATAATGATACTGCATATAAAAAGATTGACAAGTCACAAATAGCATCATTAACGCGATATGTCCATGATACACTTTATGATATGCTTATGACTAGGTCTATTGACAAACCCCTTTATGATTTTCTGTTGGTAGAGCTTCCTCTTATTCCCATTATTAAGGGCCTTCCGAAACTACATAAGAAGGTATATCCACCACCTTTACGGCCAATTGTGTCAGGTGACCATTGGGTCACCTATAATGCATCACTTTATGTGCAGACCAGATTAGGAGCTCTTGTAAAACAGGTACCTACCATCCTTCTTGACTCATACAAACTCTTGGATGATCTGAAATTGAATATGATAACCAATAAAATAACAGATAGAACTATATTAGTGACCTTAGACATTGAAAGTTTATTTACTAAGATCCCCAATGAATATGGCTTAGATGCAATAAGAAGTCACATGACACAACTTGGTATTCCCAATGGCGACATTATGAATCTATGCTGCCTTCTGGACTTAGTTTTGAACAACAATGTCTTCCTCTACGACAGTGTGGCATATGCACAAACATGGGGGGTTGCCATGGGCACCCCCTGTGCTAATGCATATGCCAACCTTGTCGTATTGGAATGGGAAAAGGAATTTATATTCAATGATCTGAGGTTTGCAAATGTCGTACTATACAGACGCTTTGTAGACGACATACTAATTATATGGAATGGTGATGTAGATGGTCTTATTTCCTTTATTAACTATATGAATAGTGTTACTCCGTTCTTCAAATTTAGTCATGATTTTTCTTATCATTGTGTGAATTTTTTAGATATTACCATCAAGAAGGACAATTTTTGTAGGTTAATGACGACGCTTTACAGGAAACCTTGCTGGAGGAATGGGATCCTTCACTATGATAGCCTACATCCACGACATATTTTTCAAAATATCATTAAGAATCAGATGAGTAGGATTGACAAAATTTGTAGTGATAGATCTGATACACTTAGTTTAATGGAAACTCAGAGGAAGCTTTTCATGGAAAGGGGCTATCCTACTAAATTGATTGATGAAATAAAAGACTCTTTACCTGATAGCACTAGATCCCAGGCTAAAAAGTTTGCTAACCATCATAGCTTCAATAAGAAGATGTCTAATATTCCGTCTTATGATATAAAGTTTACTAATGATGTGCAGCATCTAACCAACATAGTAAGAGGCAATTGGAAGATTTTACTCTCAGATAGATCTGTCTCAGAAGTTGTGAGTGAAAAACCGATTTTTAGATACATGAATTGTATGAATTTAAAGAGACTTTTATGTAAGGAGAAACTAACCAATACATCTATTGACATTAGATCTTTGATGAAAACAGGTACCTTTCCATGTACAAAATGTTCTTATTGTGACTATATTTGTAGAAGTTGTGGTTTTACACCTCCAGGCATGGTAAGGAACATATTACCAACGCATTATGCGAATTGTAATACGAAAAATGTAGTCTATCTTGCCACCTGTACTTTTTGTGATGGTTACTATGTGGGTTTGACCTCACGGAGACTAAGAGATCGAATTTATGACCATATTTATAACATCAGAAAAAATAACCTTAACAATGCCTTGGCTTTACACTGTAGCACCCACCCTCAACACAGTTTTGTATTCCAGGTGCTACAGGTGGTAGATTTCAATAGGAGGGAAGGTGACCATTTGAACACTCTGGAGAGCTTTGAGCTAAGGTGAATATTGAGACTTAAGGCCCATTTACCACCAGGCCTGAATTCTGTGGTCAATCTTCGACCAGCTCTGATAGGGCCTAGTTAATTAGAAAAGTCTTAGTCAATTTAGAAAAGTCTTAGTCAATTTGATGTATCTTACTATATTCCACTTGATTATTGATTATATGTATCCATCTTATAATTGTAATCTGAAATTAATGTCTCCTTTGTGGAGTATAGAAGCTATTATCGATATATTAATTTTGATAAAATGTGACAATACTGGCTCCTATTATTCTTTATTTATTTTTACTTATTGGTATTTGTTTAATTAACATACATGAATTATTGTTATTTAAATATACTAGTACTATGCCATATCATGATGTAGCATGTCTATGTGCCACCTGGTTGTTGCTCTGGACATTCAGGTCGTTTTGTCTTTGATATGTAGGACCTTGGTAAATATGGTCCCTTCATGCACTTATGTTTTTGTTTTTGTCATTTGAATAGGGACATTTGGGTTGTTTCATATCTCCTATCTCATTATTATTTATTTAGTTTTTTATTATTCTATTATTATTGTCTTCTGTTTTTATGAACAGCTAGAAATTATAATTTTGTATATTTGATTTTGAATGTTTTATTTATTATATTTTTATACATTTCATTCTATTTGTGAATGGTTGTGTCTAGCTATTATATTAGTTGTATTTTTAGTTATTTGAATGTTTTAGTGTATTTGTGTCATTTTTACATGTAAATGCTGAATACGTGTATTATGTCTTAATATTCAATGACTGGATAAACTTACTGGGACTCTATCAGAGTTTCTGAACTCTTGAAATGAGGTTTGAATCTTTTGTAATAACCTATAACAAGTTTGGAATTGATGCCATTTCAAAATCTAGCTTTCTATGATGTTTGTACCGTTTTTCAGTACAACATCTATTTTGGAGTGGCTTTTGTATTTTAGCCTATGGCTCCAGTCTATGATCAATGACTGGGAATATATAATGTTCTTTTGCGTTTGACAAGGATATATGTGATTTAGATACTGGTTATTCCGATTGCCAGGTTGTGTTTATGCGCATAGATTTTGTCACCTATGGTGATTTCACCATTTTCTTTTCCTGTCATAGTATTTATTTGGTTGCAGCGTTTGTGCGCTAGGTAAAAATTTTTGCTATGGTTACTGGTGTAAATGACATAATGTTTCCTTGTTTCTGGACATATGATTTACCATGGCATAAATATTAGCTATCCTTGACTGCAAGATTGCTTCATTGAAAAACGCTGCTTGCGAAAAGTTTTTAGATAACATGCTGAGATGAATTGGTCTCTTTCTGTATATTAATAAGGATGTACGTAAATGCTAATGGATAAATTGTCTTGGAAATGGGTACCTACATTGGATATCCATTTTTATACTACTGGCTCCAGTTGATTACTGTTAGTATGCCTTGGTTGTTGCTACGTTTTGGCCATCATAGAATGTTACATGATTGTCGGCAGGAAAAGCCTTGAATTCCTTATTTTCAATGAAAATGAATGAAACATTGTGTCATGGAGAAGGCGTTTTAGAAAAGGTATCAAGATTGTTAAACAAAGCTGCACTTTGGATTACTTCCTTTTTCCCAAATATGGGCATTGTTTCCTGAATAGATTTAATGAGGCGCAATGCCGATACTTAGGCAATTTCTTGCACTTTAACGTCTAATGTTGTATTTACTGAATCAAAAAGCTCCAATGATGTCTACTTATTGAAATATTAAATAGTTTCACTGGGCTGCTCTTTCAAATAATGTATTAGGTAGCTGAATGCATTATTATTTTATATTTTATTGCTAATGAGCTTTGAATATGTTTATTGATTATAATTAGTCTGACTAATTGGTTAATTGTGGTAATGTGCCTCTATATAAGACAATGAAAGTCTCTGTGAGATTGTAACCTGATGAAGCGCAATTTATTTGCGTGAAAGCGCTTGTTCCTGTTTTATCTTCTATAATAAATGCTACTTGGATTATATCGTGGTGGTTTCAAGCAATTTTTTCAACACTGCCAGACTACGTATGCAAATTCTTCAGTGGCTTCCATCGTCCCAGTGGTCCTTTCAACAACTGCCTCTATCTCACCACATCATTTTAACAGAGTCTTGCAAGAAGGACCTCCGTTGGTAGATCCAACATAACCAACTAATGACAGGCACACCATTCCTTCCTTGCCCAACCCATTGCTACTATGACCACGGATGCATCACAGATAGGGTGGGGGGCATTATCTAGGCAGGACTGTCGAAGGCACATGGCAAGATCACGAGGCTTACCTGCATATCAATGTCCTAGAGATGAGGGCGGTGCTTCTGCCGTTGCAAGCACTTCATGACCTTCTTCCTCTTGGGACGATAGCAATCCAGTCAGAGAACATGTTGGTGGTATGGTAGCTCAACAAACAAGGCGGAACCAGATCTTACCCCCTTTGTCAGGAGGCTGTTCATGTTTGGAATTGGACTATATCTTCCCAGTGCTTTCTAGTGGCAATGTACATCCCAGGGACAACCAACGTGATGGCCGACAAACTCAGCCGGGCAATCTTGATGCCTCACGAGTGGTCTCTGAAGCAGGATATAGCGGAACAGATCTTCCAGAAATGGGGACAGCCTTGCTGCGATCTTTTCGCCAGCCCGATCAACTCCAAATGCGGCAGCTACTTTTCCCTTATCTCCCCTCCGGGGGAGTCACAGAGAGACACACTTGTTCACGATTGGCTCCTGGGTCTCCTCTATACTTTTCCCCCTTTCCTGTCATATCCAAGGTGATTCAGAAAGTAAAACTGTTGGGAAGCAAATTGATTCTCATCACTCCTTACTGGCCTCAACAGATTTGATTCCCCTTTCTCAGGCCTCATCTACTAGACAACCCATGGACTCTGGACCCAGTGCCAGATCTCTTGATGCACATGTCAGGCTCTCTTCACCCCAGCCTCCACACCCTCAACTTGACAGCATGGCTGCTCCAGTTCCATCCCTAGTCAGGCTTCATGATTTTTCACCCGCTGTGACCCACATTCTCACATCTTCTCATAAACCCACCACTAGAAAGTTATACACTAGCAAATGGAGAAGGTTTTCTATCTGGGCTGAAGAAAGAAACGTTGATCCTTACACCGCATCCATTCCAGTGGTTTTTGAATTTTTGTCTGAACTTTTTCACCAGGGTTCTGCTGCTGGGACAATTAGGGTTCAGTTGGCAGCAATATCAAATTTTCATTTGGGTCAACATGAGTCTAATCTGATGTCACAGAGATTGTGTAAAACTTTCCTTAAAGGTGCTACTTTGCTGAGACCTCCTTTTCAGGAACCGGTAGCTACCAGGAATCTAAACTTCATCCTGTCCAAATTAACATCTCCACCCTTTGAACCTGCTCAATTGTGTTCATTGAAGTTTCTGTCTTGGGAGACTTTGTTTCTGATGGCCATCACATCTGCTAGACGAGTATCAGAGTTACAAGCACTGTCTGTCTAGCCCCCTTATTTGATTTTCCATAAAGATAGAGTATCTCTTCGCACAAATCCATCTTTTGTCCCTAAAGTGTGCTCTCATAATAACTTGAACCAAACTATAGAGCTGCCAGTATACTTTCCTAATCATTCCAACGCAGCAGAATACAGATTTCATCAGTTGAATGTTCACAGACAATTACGGTTCTATCTACACAGGACTAAGGAATTCAGCAAGTCAGGCCAATTGTTTGTATCCTTCTCCAACTCCAAATTAGGTCTCCCAGTTTCCAAAGTGATCCTTTCGAATTGGATTTCGAATTGTATCTCCTACATTTATTCTACCGATGGAAAGCCTTTACCGTTCAAGATTAAAGCTAATTCTACACGATCCCAGTCTACTTCTGCAGCCTTCCAAGCCAGGGTTTCAATTGATAATATTTGTGCAGCAGCAATCTGGGCTACCCCTCACACCGTTATTACTCATTACAAATTGGATTTGACCTCTAGAGGTAGAGCTTCCTTTGGTTCCACGGTACTCAGGAGTATTTTTCCTGTGAGCCACCCAAGAATAAGGTTCTAGGGACTCTGTCCCATGTGTAAGAATGAAGGCGAGATAGGACTACAGAACATAACGAAGTTCTGCACTCACCATAACGTTCCATGTTTGTAGTCCATCTCACCCTTCATTCTTACAAACCCACCCTCCTACCCCCATCCTGGAAGGATCTGGAGACAGGATAAATTTTCCATAACGTGTGGAAACCTTTCATTATTGTTGTTCTTTCTGGATAGCTTTGTTCTGTCTTTCTATAGTTTAGCAGCAAACAAGATCTGGGGATTATACTGGTGCACCATGGGATACCTACCTAGCCACGAGCCAACTAGAAGACTTTGAGCTTTGTAATAGGCCGAGTCAGAGCCGAGTATTGGCTCCAAACCCATGTAAGAATGAAGGGCGAGATGGACTACAAACATGGAATGTTATGGTGAGTACATAACTTCTTTTTTATGTTTATGCTTTACATGGCAGATGAGTGTTATTGTCCATAGAGAATGGCGGTTTAGTATCTCCCCTGTTTTATCCTCTTTTAGTTTTTCTAAATATTGCAGTGGTAACTTGCATATACACTCCTACCACAAAAATCCAGTTTCTAAGATCAAGTTTTGAGCACACCAACACAATCATATTGCTACGTCTGAATGGAGTCAGAGAGCTCTCAGCCTTAATGACCAACAGGGTGAAACTTTTAGCAGTTTCAGCAGGACTACACCTCAGAGCTATGGTGTCTGAGTCTTCACACATACTAACCATTTTCAGTACCAGACTTCAAATGAGGGAAACTCTATGGCTGCTGAAGAAGAATGTGTTGGGACTGATGTATAAATTTCTTAAAGCAAATGACTCCATTGTTTTCAGTAGATCCATGTTTGATTTGGTGGTGGTCAGATCCTGAACATTGGGAGTGTCTTGCATCACTTGTTTCCCATCACAGGCAGTGGCAACAAATGCTTTTGATTACGTATGAGCAACAAACCTAATGTCCCTTAAAATGCAGGTAATATGTTCTCTGAATGAACAATCTTTACACATAACTGTCAAGAATATCTAAGTGCTGTATGTGGTACAAAAGGTAATGCAACAGTAATTCATCCATGGGTTCTAAAAATAAAAGCAACTGTAACACTGTTTTAAATTACATAACCCATCTGGAACATGCCATTATTCCCCATGAAGAAAAACTGTGAACATTTGGGAAGTGGACACTGAAAAATAGCATACTCTGGGCAGTCTACACATCAGACAAAAATAACTGTCAGGTACAGTTATTGAGCAGCTCATAGTCAGACTTATCAATGATACCTTTGCATATCAGTCTTGCTTAATTATAGCTGCTTGGTGACAATTATGCATGTGGATCCATTTTTCTACAAAGCACATAAATCAAATTGTAACATTTTTCAGCATGAATGACAGATGCTTTCTTCTTCATTTGGACTCAGGACCTTTATATTGTCTTTCTGATCTAGAGTGCTACTAAAAGTGAAAAGCCAATTAGCAAACCTTGTTCTTGAAGTACTCGAATAGTGAAGACAAACATAAGTCATGCTTCTGTTATGGCTAGCTTGCAAGTCTTCCTTTTTACAGGCTACTACAGTCTCAGTAGCAACATACATTTCTACATCAAAGCCTGGTCTCATCTAAAGTACATTCGTGTCTTAGGAAAAGGAAGACTGACCAGTAAAGAAATATTTCTTGGCAAAGTGAAAAAAAAACTTCAGTCTTAAGACAGTTGGCTAGTCTTTTGAGTCTGGATCCTTCCCTTTTCTTATATTGACATATTATTTGCATTTTCTTTGTAAGACAAGCTTATTTTGTTCTTTAAGGAAGGTATATCTTATTATCACAAGTTTCAAGTTGTTCTTTACTGTCCAAGTCAGACGAGTTCTGCTTTTGAAACCATTTGAAGGTAATATTTTTATGTGCTTCTAATTTCAATTTTGTAATAGAAAAATATTTTACTATCCTTTCAACCTGATAATTTTGTGGACTTAATTTTGCTCCTGAAAAAACACCACTGTTTAATGGTAATAATCTTGTCATGAAAGACATATGAACTGTTGACTTTAGAATGATCTCAACCATGCACAGTGTTCTACAGTGATAGAGTTGATAAGACAACCAGTCCCTTGTACAGGTTCATAGGTAGTTACTAGGCATATAGTCCAAGACACCATTGAAGAGCCTAGCCGAATTTACCCAGAGCAGTATCTGGTCAAGTGACTCGCTGAGACTCAGAGTCACTCGTTAGGAAAATTAAGGCAGAAGGAATCAAACTCTGCACAGCAGAACATAACTTGTTTACAGGTCGGCAGCCTTAATCCACTGTGATAACTGCCACTGTCTTAACTTTGTCTTCAAACCAGTCACGACATTTACTGTTTTTTCTTAATCAAGAATATCAAGGTGTTGTGTAAATTTTTATAACTTTTCTTTTCAGGGCTGTGATGAAATAGATTTTGCCCAGCCAGGCATCCCTAGTCAATAAAATAATAACTAAGACATGTGCATGGATACCTCAGTTGCTTTGTTTTTAATTTTTGCTTCTGATACTTCTGCTATAAAAAGTAAGGCAACAATTTTTATTGTTATTGTCATTTCACTGGCTGCTGCCTAAAACTATTGCACTTTTGTTACTACTGTATGTGTAGTTGCTATAAAAGTGTGCACACAAATATCCCTTAGCATTACTTTATAATAATATATATAAAACAATGTTGTGCTTTTACTTACTATTTAAATGAGAATTTGACTCTGTTCTATTGAGTCTGTCTTGTATGAGTTTATGCTATGATTTAATGTTATTTGCATTTGTTCCTCAACTAATGGGTTTGAATCTGATCCTCCACTTTCTAAAGATTCTAGGATCTGGCTGTCGAGCGTTTCCCTTACCCATAATGCTCCTGACCAGTAGAATACCTCGGATCTCGTTTGTGCTCTTCAAGACGGTCAGGATTGTGATTGCTTGAGCTCCTACTGGGGTTTTGTGAGTGAATAGTTTGCTAATTTTTGTTTCCTTTTACAGATTTTCCTTCTCTTTATTAGTAAATTAATCCATCTGTGGTGGTGGTGCTGCGGTAGCGTTGTCACCTCACAGTAAGACGTCCTGTTCGATTCTCAGCTAGAGCATCTTCTGTGTGAGGACATGCATGAATTGACATATCTTCGTTGAAGGTTGTGCGTCAGGGCTGGCAACTCGGCACGTAAAAATCTACTGCCAATCATTAGCGGACCGGAGTTCCGCTGTGATGACCCCTAACCGGGAAAAGCCGAAAGACACAACAACATTAGTAAACTAATCCCCCTTATCATCTATAACCTTCTCTACCGAGTTTTTGGAATTTTTCTACTACCATTGTTGGTAGTCTGTTCTTCTATTTCTATGCCTTTAGGTATTTTCCTTGTGCTACCATTGTTAGTTGTTATTACCTTTCTTCTCTTTCCTTACTTTTTCTTTCTAAAAAAAAGTCTTCTTGTTTGTGTTTACCAGTATGGCTGATAAGCCGACTGGATTTAAAAAATGCACTTCCTGTAGGCATGAGAGCCCCAGTTCTGATGCCCATAGGGAGTGCATTTATTGTTTGGACCCAACACATCTGGACACCTCCTGTTCCATATGAATGCCCTTTAATGCTAGCGCTATAAGCAATAGGAGGAATAAGCTTATTTTGAAAGGCCTACTTCCTGCTTCAGCTACATCTTCAGGCACTTCTTCAGGAGTTCAAACCCCCTCTCAGAACTAGAAAGAACTCAGGGAGCACTATAAACATTTTCCTGCCCAGTCTCCTCAATCTACACCTGCTTTAAAACCTCCAAAGAAAGTTTCTAAGACCATGGATATGAAGCTTTTGGATCCAACACCATCTACTATTTCATCTCCTCAGCCTCATTCTCCTAGGTTTTCTCTGGAGTCGGAGCAGAGTCTCCGAGATTAAGTCTCCCTTTTTGCAAGACACTCCTAAGAAGTCATCAAGGTCACCTTCCACATCCTCATCTGTTAGGTCTTCTCGTAGTCTGTCTGAGGTGGAGGTGGATAGGATAAAGAAGAAGTTCCTCAGAACATGGATCAAGATGGGGGGTTTGCCAGCTCCATCTCCCATTGGATCTGTGAGCCACCAACTTTCTTTTCAAACTGTGATTGCTCCTTCTCTGATCTGACCAGCCATTTCAACGTTCTTGGATCCCAGAGCCCTGAGAGTCAAATCATCAGATCTGAAGGTTATTTCATTTTTAACTCGGATTACTTCACTGACCCGATTAGCTTTGACACTGATGGAGCACAACGGTTCTTGGAGCTGAAGCACTGGCATCTGGTCTGAGGGGTTGACTTCTACTCTGAAGTTTTTGGAGCTATCTCTTCCTCTCAGAGTTTCAGCACTGGATAGTTTGACTCCAACTCCTCCCTCAGAGTGAGGTGTTAGAGGGGCTTGGGGGTTGTCGGCAATGGGAGCCTCGGCTCTGGTGGGATTGTCCTTAGCTTTTCCAGGCCCCTCTACATTTGAGGTGGTGGAGAGGGCATTCTCTCAACCCAGAGTAGTTTCCTTTGTTCGGATCTATGCCCTCTTCCTTCTTTGGATCATGTGTCTGAGTCTTCACATCCTATACCTCAGGGGCAGCCAACTAAGATGATCTTCCAAGTAGTTCCCTCCAGGGAATTCCCTGTTTCTTCCAATACCTCCCCAAAACAACTCATTGAGGGAGGTCTCTTGGAAGAAGACATGCAAGAGGAGGCATTTCGATTCCCCACAGAAATCCCTCACAGAAGACACCGATTGTGATGAAAGGGAAAGGTTCCCTAGATCTCCAACTGAAGATGTATATTTGGAAACATCTTGGAGATCCTTCGCCAGAAAGGTGGTTGGTCTTCCCAAACTCCTTCCTAGGAAGAATCAGTGTTATTGGAAGTCTGTGAGTTTGGCCTCTCTACATCTTGGGTTACCTCCCCCTGCAGTTGAGCTTCTAGACCTTGTCTCCCACAGGGCATGGAAGGAACCGGACTCCATAGAAGCTATCCCCAAATGCCCTGACATAATCTTAAGTGCCCCTGCTGATAGACAGAAATGTAGTAAAGAGTTTTCTGTAGATGTCAGGGTTGTTGTGGCAGCCACCAAAAAAGAGCTTGCTGAACAAAGTTCCACTGTCTGTCCCTCTAATAGAGAGTATAGGGCTTTGGACAGGTTTGGGAAGCAAGTGTATGCATCAGTGACATTTGCCCTGTGATTGCTAAACTACCTGGCACATTTCACCAGATTATATTTGGACTTCATAAAGGAACTCTTCCCTCATGAGTAGTGACCCTGCAGTCAATTACAAATGCATCCATGAGGTTAATCTTGCATGCCACAGAAGGTACCTCGAGGGTGGCTGGTTCAGGAGACATGCCTGGATGTGATTGTGCAATTTTGTGGAACCCTTCAAGGTATTATTCATCAATGCCGCCTTTGATGGGTCATCCTTGTTTGGCCCAACAGTGAAAGAGACTCTCTTTAACAGTGAAAAGGATGGAAAGACCTTGTCTGCTGTCAGAATCCACCTTTCTACCCCACAGAGACCATTTCCTGGGAATTAACACAAAGGTAAGAAAATGTGGCTCAGAAAATCTCAAAATCCTTTCCAGGAATCACATGGGAATATTTCCCCCAAAGCAGAGGGGGAAATAACTTCAGTGGTAGACGTCACCCACATGGCAGAGGGGATCCACAGAACCAAGGATCTCGAGATTCTTTCTTGGATGGATCTTAAAGCATTCCTGAAAGGTTGTCTGACTGTTCTTCTCTGGAGGCAGTCAAAGGAGGGTGCTTATCCTTCAATCAAAAAGCCTGGATAGCCATCACAAATGACTCTTGGGTGCAAAGGATCATATCCAGAGGAAATTCCATACCTGTTTTACAAATTTCTGTCAAAACAAAGAAGACTTTCCCCAATGTTCCACTCAATAAGAGGGGAGTTGGCAGCTCAAGAGATCAGAAAGTTGCTAGACAGAAGAGTCATCCAAGAGGTCCCTGCAGATCAAACAGGATCTGGAATTTACTCAAGGTTCTTTTTTAGTGCTAAAAAAGACAGGGGACCTGAGACCTATCTTGGATCTCGGTTATCTGAACCAGTTTGTAAAGAATTCCAAATTCTGGATGGTCACAGTTCAGTCCATTGTGCCTCTCCTTCAGAAGGATAACTGGATGTGCTCAATCAATCTTCAAGATATGTACTGTCACATCAAAATAAGCAGGCACTCTCGAAGGTATCTACGCTTCTGACTGGGAGCAAGTCATTGTCAGTTCAGAGCCATGCCCTTTGGTCTCAACACAGCCCCCAGGGTGTTCACCGAATGCATGGCAATGGTAGCACGTCACCTGAGATTGCTTGGATTCAGAGTGTTTCCCTATTTAGTTGACTGGCTCCTTATTGCACCAACCAGGCATCTACTAGTAGAAGCCAGCGATTATTTGCTTCAGCTATCACTCTCGCTGGGACTCACCATCAACATGAACAAATCTCAACTTCACCCAGTTCAATTTGTGGATTTTATAGGGGCTTGCTTGGACACAGTCAGTTGTCTATCTCTTCTGCCTCAAAACAGAGTTCTTACATTGAAAACACACATCAGGTAGATTCTTTCTATCTGCCCCCCCCCCCTCAGTGAAACTGGTTCTCAAAGCTCTAGGGTCGACGGCTGCAGCAATAACTTTAATTCCCACTGCTCGTTTCCACATGAAATTTTTTCAGTAGACCCTGGCAGTGCAATGGTCCTTTCTTCACCATCCCTTAAAACATCCAATAAAATTGTCTCTGGCTTGTGGAAAGTCTCTTCTTTGGTGGATTTACTCCGAGGACATCGATCAAAGTCATCCATTTATTCTTCCTCCCTCCAGCACCACGTTATCTATGGATGCCTCCCAGTTGGTGTGGCATAGGGCATTACTTGGGATGAACTGTTCAAGGCATGTGGTCCCCACAAGAGACCAGTTTTCATATCTGTTTCCAAGAGATAGCAATGCTTCTAGTGCTGCAGGCCTTTCAGAGCTTTGTCCCTCTAGAAGCTATTGCAATACAAACGGACAACATGTCAGAAGTCTGGTACATCAAAAAATGGGGGCAACCAGATCCTATCTACTTTTTTGAGAAGCAATGAGAGTGTGGCAATGGGTGATCTCATCCAACCACTTTCTTGTGGTGATGCACATTCTGGGGAAATCAAACATTCTAGCGGACAAACTCAGCAGGACCATCCTCATGCCTCACGAGTGGTCTGTCAAGCAATTGGTGGTGAACAATATCTTCCTCAAATGGGGTAAATCTTGCTGTAACCTATTTGCATCTCACTAAAACAACAAATGCAGCAGATTCTTTGCCCTTATCCCATATCAGGGACAGTAACCAAAAGATGCTGTAGTCCATGTTTGGCCATGTGGTCTCCTTTATGCTTATCATCCCCTGCCTCTCATCCCCAAGTTTCTTCAGAAAGCACTTTGGTTGAAGAGCACAGTAATCCTCATTGCTTCCTTCTGGCCTCAACAGGTGTGGCACCCCTTCCTTTGGTCTCATCTAATACATCCTCCTTGGATGCTGGATCCCAGTACAGACCTCCTCTATCACCTGTCAGGGCAAATTCACCCAGACTTTGCAAGCCTCAAGTTGACCACATAGGTTCTCCATTTCCAGTGATGGTTAGACATTCGAGGCTTTCCTTCCCAGTTCAAAAAATCCTAGTCTCTTCTCATAAAACTTTCACTAGGAGAGTTTACAAAAGTAAATGGAAAAGGTTTTCCTTTTGGGCTCATCAGAGAGAGTTAGATACCTTTACTGCCCTGAGTCTAGCTGTTCTAGATTTCCTTGCTTCCATTTTTCAAGGCAGAGCAAGTTTTTCCACTATTAAGGTTCAGTTAGCAGCCATCTCGAAATATCACATTGGAGATAATGCTTTTTCTTTAACATCATATAAATTATGTAAGGCTTTTCTTAAAGGTACACTTTTACTTAGCCCTCCAATAAAGGACCCTATTCCACCTTGGGACTTCACTTTTTTGCAAACCTTAGTACTTTCTCCCTTTGCACCTTCAACTATTTATTTATTTATTTATTATTTTTATTTTACATTTGTTTACCGGGCTAGTCTAACTGGATACATGTCCATTTTCAGTAGAGGCCCGGGGAGAAAAGCTCCAGACAAACATTATAAACATTAAAGATTAATAGTGGAATTACATTAACAATTGTAAACATTGAAACCAAATAAGAGTATAGATGAGAAAAAAAAATAATAATTTGATCAAAGAAATGTTTTTTTTTTTTTTTTTGTATTTTGAGGATGAAACTACTCTAAGTAAGTGTGGAGTAGTGAAAAGAATGTTTAAGAGTAGTTTGTTAAAAAAAGGTATAATATACTAAATCTCAAGATGTTCTTCATCTCACATTGCTGCAGTCCTTACATATGGGTAGTCCGCTGTCCTCGGTCGGCCCGAATACCAAAGTATTAGGCTGACGTCGGTCACGTCGCTTAAAACTGACATCAGGACGTCAGGGTACAAAAGCGCATGACCGACGTCATATCCTCAGTCTTTTTTGCCGCATGGTCCGATGCAGAAGCAGCGTTGCAAGTGCCGTTCGGCGTTCTGAAATTTTTCGAGTTCGGAGTTTCAGACCGAATCCAAGTTGGCTAAGTACCCGTTGGGAATATTTTGGTTTTTTTCTTGCCTCAGTGTATTACCGGATGTCAGAAAAAGTGAATAACTGTATTTCTTGTGGGAAGCAGATACCGCATAGGGATTATCATTCTTTGTGCATTCCTTGTTTGGGGCCTGAGCACGCGTTGTCGGGTGTCGCTTTGTGCTAGGTTCAATAAGCGCACTATTAAGCGAAGGTTAGATTGTGCTAGGCTGGTCTTTGGGAAGCGGTGCAATTATAATATGCCGTCGGACTCTCCGGCGCCCGCTTCTCTTGAAGCGCAAAGACAAAACAGTTAAGCCCAGGCAAGATGAGTCGTCCGTTCAGGACGCCGGTTCTTTAGAGGCTTCAGTGGAACCGGTGGTTCCGACGGAGACTTCTCTGGAGTCTCAGGGGGAGACTTTGATTTTGCAGGATGTGGCCTCTCAAGAGGCAGGTCAGGCTGAAGGGGCTTCTCAGGTTACTGTACTCCCTTCCCTTCCTAGGGTGGTTAGGCCCTCTCCTTCTGTTTCCAAGGCTTCTCCCAGAGGCAGGCCAGGTTTATCTTCTGTTGGTGTCCCTCCTAGCTCAGCAGGGTCTATGCCTAAGAAGCACATGCTTAAAATGGCAGAAGATTTGATTACTCTGATTAGAGGTTCTTTGCCCCCTCCTGATAAGAGGCCTAGGGTGGAGCCAGAGTTGGGAAGTTTTGAGCAGGCTTCGGATGTTTCAGAGTCTTTGGCTGAAGACTTGCAGGAGTACTCTCCTTATTCTGATTCTGATGCAGATGATTCCACTCCTTCTGCTTCTCCTCCAGAGGATTTTTCTTTTTCAGAGACACTTCATTCTATGAGGGAACATTTTAAGTGGGAAGGTCAGGACTTCTCTGATTCTTGGAAAAGGCTTAGGGAATTTTTGCTTTTACCCCAACATATAGGCCCTTGGCTATACCCCCTGTTCTGGATGTTGTGGAAGATGTGTTTTCAGAGGCTTCACTTAATCCTGATTCTCTGCCTCCTGCGCCTGTTAAACCGGATAGGTATTACAGGGTGCCTGAGGCTCATAAATATCTTTATAAGAGTCCTAGGGCGGACCCAGAAACTATTAGTCAGGGACCTAAGGGTGTCAAGGCCTCTGTTGTAAAAAATCCGGTTCCTCTAGATAAAGAGGCCAGAGCTTTGGATAGATGGGGAAAGAAGGTCTATACATCTTCTACCTTAGCTATGAGGGCTTTGAATTGCCAGTTTCATATGTTGAAATATCAAAACTTTCTTTTTCTCAATTGAAGTCTAAGGTGGATGCTCTGGCGGAAGGCATTGAGTGTAAAGAATTACAAGATTTGGTGCATGTCTCTGAACAGGTGGGTAAGCATTCATTACAATGTGGTTTTGATGCTGTGCAGGCCTCATCTAGGGTGGCTGCCACTGGTTCAGTTCTTCGCAGGCACGCCTGGCTGAAGGATCAGAATTTATCTGACCATGTTAAGACAAGGATTTTGGATGCTCCTTTGCAATCTGATGTGTTGTTTGGTTCACCTGTGGAGTCAGTCTTGAAGAAAATGGAAGACAAGGCTAAGTCTATGCAGGCTGTTAAAGATTTTTTGCAAGTTCAGCCTCCGAAGTTTAGTAGGAATTGGCCTGCTAAGGGGTGGACGTATCCTTCTTATGATTCTCAGTCTAGGGGTAGATCTAGACGTGGCAGGGGCAGAGCTCAGAGTTCTTTTAGACCTAGAACAGGAGTTCACCTGCACAATCTTCGGTGAGGGCAGGGGCCAGTCCTTTCGTAAACAGGCCCAATGACCTACTTTTTCAGCTGCCAGATCCTTCTTGCCTGGCAGCACCTTTGGGAGGAAGGTTGGCACTGTTCAAGGAAAATTGGAATTTGATTACCCAAGACAAATGGGTATTGGATATCATACACCAAGGTTACAAGTTTTATTTCCATACCTTGCCTCCTTTCAAAGGCATGCCAGACGTTCCTCCTCAGCAAAGACTAGAGGCTCACAAACAAATTTCTCTACTACTTCAAATAGGGGCCATACAACCTGTCCCTCTGCCAGAAGTGGGCCTAGGATTTTATTCTCGCCTGTTTCTAGTACCAAAGAAAGGGAACACGTGGAGACCAATTTTGGATTTATCTATCCTCAACACATATCTGGACATTCCCAAGTTCAAAATGTTGACATTACAACAGCTTTTACCTCTGCTGGGCAGAGATCACTGGATGGTGACTCTGGATCTCAAGGAGGCTTACCTTCATGTTCCTATCAGGCTCAGTTGCAGGAAGTATCTGCGTTTTCGGGCTGGGACTTTTCATTATCAGTTCTCTGCATTGCCCTTTGGCTTATCTACTGCGCCCAGAGTGTTCACGAAGGTTCTGGCTCCAGTGGTAGCTTTCTTCAGGCTAAGAGGAATACAAATCTATCCTTATTTGGACGATTGCCTGATTCTGGCCCAAGGAAAGGACGAACTTCTTCATCATTTACAGTATGTGATGGCAGTGTTAAGATGCCTGGGGTATTCTGTGAACGAAATAAAGTCCAGTCTAGTACCCTCTCAGGACATGTGCTTTCTGGATGTGAGACTGAATACAGCATCCCAGATGGCCTTTTTGACCCCGGACAAACAAAAGAATCTTTCCCTTTACTTCCACCAATTGTCTCGTCTGTCCAGGCTGACTGCAAGGACAGTCCTTCAAGCCTTGGGGTTCATGGCATCTTGTATTCTGGTACTTCCCAATGCCAAACTGCATATGAGGAAGCTACAATGGTATCTCAAAATGTATGGACCAGCACTGCCAAGATTTGGACACTGTCATTCAGATAATACCTTGCATTCAAAAGGAATTTTTGTGGTGGGCCCAGGAATGTCACCTAAACAAGGGACTCTCTGTGACCCGACCAGAGGCGAGTCAGATTTTAACGACAGATGCCTCAGACAAAGCTTGGGGAGCTCATCTAAATGGAAAATGGGTACAAGACACGTGGCCTGCCAGACTTCAACATTTACATATCAACTTGAAGGAGATGTTAGCAGTCCAATTTGCATTGATAGCTTTCAAGGATTTACTTCTTCCAGGGCAGGTGTTGATTCAAACAGACAACACAACTGCCATGTGGTACATCAACAAGCAAGGGGGACGCATTCATATCCTCTATGCAGACAAGCAATGATTTTGTGGGAGACTGCTCTCAGTTTACAGCTAAATCTTCAGGCAAGGTTTCTGCCAGGAGCACAGAACTCCTTAGCAGATGTGTTGAGCAGACAAATTATGGATCCCCACGAGTGGAAATTGGATCCTCATGTATTTCAGAAATTGACAGTGTTATGGGGAACTCCAGACATAGATCTGTTCGCTTCTCCACTAAATTACCAGCTGCCAAAGTTTTGCACAAAAAGGTTTCATCACACAGCTTGGAAGGTGGATGCTCTCTCATTCAGTTGGAGCAATCTTCACGTATATGCCTTTCCACCTCTGCCTCTCCTCCCAAAGGTACTCCTGAAGGTCAGACAGGACAAGCCAAACATGATTTTAATAGCTCCGGATTGGCCTCGACAGCACTGGTACCCATTACTGAGAAGTCTGGTACGGGAGCCTCCATGGCCTTTGCCTTCGATTCCTCACCTGCTATCTCAGCAGAACAGTCATCTACTCAATGTCAAACTTCACTCTCTACATCTAACAGCCTGGCATATTCTGTTCTAAACCCTGGAGGGTCTCAGCTTCCACAACAAGTTTTGAATGTTATTTTGGAGGCCAGAAGACCTAGTACAAGGAAAGTTTACGCAGATAAATGGAGGAGATTTTTATTTTGGAGTACAGCAAAGGACTTTGATGTTTCTAAACCTAATTTAAGTGTTGCTCTTCAATACCTTACTGAGTTATTGGACAAAGGTTTGTCCTTCTCCTCTATAAAGGTTCATGCTGCAGTGATTTCTGCTCACTATGACTGTAACCCACCATTATTTTCTCATCCTTTGTTTAAGCAATTCCTTAGAGGGGCAAAGAATATAAGACCCCCACGGAGAGCTCCTACTCCTGCTTGGGATCTCAATTTTGTGTTGGAGAAACTCACTCTACAACCTTTTGAGCCTGCAGCAACTGCAGAGTTGAAATATTTATCATGGAAGACTGCTTTTTGTTGGCCATTACCTCTGCAGAAGGGTTTCTGAATTACAGGCCCTTATGGCGGTTGAGCCTTTCTTAATTTTCCACAAGGATAGGGTGTCTTTGCGTACTAACCCTTCTTTTATGCCTAAAGTGGTTTCTAGTGTGGCTTTAAACCAAACTATTCATTTGCCTACTTTTATGCAAACCCCCAAAATAAAGGGGAGAGGATTTTGCACACTTTGGATATACACAGACAGTTACGATATTATTTGAGCAGAACTAAAGGGTTCAGGCAGTCTCAGCAGTTATTTGTTTCTTTTGCTTTGGGTTCTCAGGGCAAACCTGTTTCAAAACAAACTATTTCTAAGTGGATTGGTTTTGTATTGCTTTCTGTTATTCCCATCATGGTAAGGAGATTCCAGCTGGGATTAGGCCTCATTCCACTAGGGCTACTGCCACTTCTACAGCTTTTTTAAGGGGGGTGGCTACTAAAGATATTTTGGAAGCAGCTACTTGGAGTTCAGTGCATACTTTCTCTAAGCATTACCACCTTCCACTTTACTCTAAATCTAGGGCTGGATTTGCCACTGCAATTTTACAGGGCATTTTGGCAGCCCCTAATGCTTTATAGTTTTGCCATCCTCCCTTACCTCTGCTTTGGGATTCTACCCATATGTAAGGACTGCAGCAATGTGAGATGAAGAACATAGTACAGTTTTGTACCTACCATAAATGTAGATGTTCGAAGATCCACATTGCTGCAGTCCATTATTCCTCCCTCCTTCCCCTCTGTAGTGAGAGGTGGTGGTGTGGTTTGGGTTGTACATATTGTAAATATGGTTGGTGCAGGGGTGGTTGGTTATTTTTTGCTGTTTTTTGGCTTTGGCCTGTCTTGTTAGGGCCTTCTGACATCTGGGGCAAGAAAAGACTGAGGATATGACGTCGGTCATGCGCTTTTGTACCCTGACGTCCTGATGTCAGTTTTAAGCGACGTGACCGACGTCAGCCTAATACTTTGGTATTCGGGCCGACCGAGGACAGCGGACTACCCATATGTAAGGACTGCAGCAATGTGGATCTTCGAACATCTACATTTATGGTAGGTACAAAACTGTACTTTTCTTTCTCAGAAAACTGTCTTTCTGATGACTATAACTTCTTCAAGATGAGTATTTGAACTCCAAGTGCTATCGTCCAAACCACCGTATTTAATATTTCACAGAGACAGGGTTACTTTATGACCAAATCCTTCCTTCTTACCAAAAGTTGCCTCCGAAACCAATATCAATCAAGTCAACAGTTTGCCAGTTTTCTTCCCCAAATTTGAAAACAAAGGAGAATACACCTTTTATCATGTTGATGTACATAGGAAACTTCATTTTTGCCTTCACAGGACCAAGGAATTTAGAAAAAAACTGATCAATTATTTGTCTCCTTGATTGGGAAGACCAGTTTCAAAAACTACACTGGCTAAATGGATAAAATATTGTATTTCCTATATTTATTCCTTGAAAGACATAACCTTACCAAGACAACCAAAATCACAATCAATGTCTGCATCAGCTGTTATTTCGACTGCAGCCTCTGTTGATAATATTTCTGCAGCTGCCACTTGAGGTTATACCCATACCTTTACCGGTCATTGCAAATTGGACATCATATCCAGAAATAGAGCTGCCTTTGGTTCCGTGGTTTGCGAAACATCCTTTTTTAATTTCTCCAAATCTTTTGGGTTTCTAATAGCATGATGGGAATGGACCCCTTCCCAAGTCAAAGTACGATTAAAGTTCATGAATTTAGTATTGTTTCACACTTTGATGTAAGCCAAAAGTGCTCTTTGCAGCACCCGCAATGTGCCCAGTAATGACTCCTCCTGCAATTTGTACAGAGTTACATATATTGGTAGAGCATTTAAATAGGATTGTAGACTAGACCCGTTGCTCCTACTACTATTGGAACTATCTAGATATCTTTCTTCCACATTGCTGTCATTTCTGCTTGAAAATCTTGATATTTTGTGACTTTGTGTCTCTCTGTTCGCAGGACAATATAGTCACTGGGTGTGGCGATTTCAATGATCAATGCTACTTTTGTCTTCTTTTCCTGGACCACTATATCTAGTTTTCTAGTGTCTATCTTTTGAACTGTTGCTAATGGCTGATCCCATGTGATGTAGACTTCATCATTTTCTATGATACTCTGTGGCTCCTATTTCTAGTGTTTTTCAGCCACTTCAGTACCATAATGTTTGCACAATCCCCAGTGCGACAGTCTTGCCATATTACTATGCCTTTCAGTATGCCGTCCTTCTGCCATTAGTATGTCACAACTAGCAATGAGGTGTGCAACTGTTTCCAATTTTGTTTTACATAACCTACATATGTTTGTTTTTCCCACGTTCAATGGACTTTGTAAACCAACGTGGATGTAGCCCACTATCTTGGGCCGCCAATATTAACCTTTCATCTCTTGGTTTAAATTCACCTCTCTTTAACCATTCCTGTGTGTTCGTTCCTGATCCACAAGAGGTTCTTCCAGAAGTTTTTTATACTTGCAACTATATTTATGCTTTTTCCACATTTCTTGCCTTCTCATCTGGTCCTTCACCTTTTATTCTCTCTTTTGTTTTTTTGGCGCATTCAGTTGCTGCCTGATTTTTATCTACTTGTGGTTTGATTTCCATTCCTGCTTGAGGCCGATATGCTTCTACTAGCCTAAGCAGGGAAGTAATTTTAGATTTATTCTCCTCATGTTTCAAAACTTTCACTACATTTGGGTCTTGTGCGGTCAGCAGATACGTGTGGAGTCCCACAATTACAGATCTATACATGTAATCAATTTCAAGGAAGCCCATCCCTCCTTCAGAATGGGGAATATATAATGTTGGTATGCACTGATGTTTATAAATCATTTGGTGAGCATGAAGCATCCTTCTTGTTTTCCTATCTAATCTGTCCAGCACATTTTGGGGCTAGTCAGTCACTCCAAAACTGTAAGTTAGGACAGGAAGAGCAAATTGGTTCGTACTTTGGATTTTGTTCCTAGATGTCAGAGCTGTTTTCAGGATTAATTTAAGTCTTCCGAAGTACCCCTTACTAAGTTTTATTCTCATTTGTTCATGTTTTATTGCTGATCCTTCATCAATTCCCAAAAATGTATATACTCCCTCTTGCTCAAGTTCTTTTATATCACATTCTTGTCCCAAACTGATGTTTCCTTGGTGCTGCAGTTTTCCTGTTTTAAGGGTTGCTTTTGCACATTTATCAGGACCAAATGACATTCTTATATCTTCTGAAAAAGTTTTGGCAACTTGCAGTTGTGCTTTCAGTTCCTCATCTGATGAGCTATACAGTTTGAAATCATGTACAAAGAGAAGATGGGAAGCCTTTGCACTTTGTTGTTTTCGTGGAGCCAAATTATAGCCATGACCTAAACTGTTAATTAGACAGCTTAATGGATTAAGGGCAAGCAGCTGTGACAGAGAGTCACCCTGGAATATCCCCCTTTGGATTTTTATCCCTGGAATAATAAATTGTCCTTTATCATAGCTTAATTGGAAAGCGGTCTGCCACTGTTTCATGGTCACCGTAATGTAATTATCAGTTTAGGGTGCATCTTATACATTTTTAAGCACTCTTTTATCCATGAATGTGGGATACTATCAAATTCTTTTTTTTTGTAGTCAGTCCAGGCCATATTTAAATTCTTCCCCCTTTTTACAGTTCTCCACTATGACTTTATTTAATAACAAATGATCCTTTATTCCGTATGACTTTCTTTTATTGCCCTTTTGTTCTGTTGCCATAATTGAGTTTTCTTCTAAATGACTATAAACTCTGTCTGCATCAATTCCAGTGTATAGTTTATGCTTTGTCAGAAGGCAAATTATTGGTCTAAAATTGTTAGGGCAGCTTGCAGGTTCACTCTTAAGTAGTAGCATTGTTTTTCCTGTTGTTGGCCAGGTTGGTGTCTGTTCGGAGTGCACATATAAATAATTCTTACTCTTGGCAAAATCTTCATGCAAATAAGTTAATACTTTTAACCAGAAGTTAGGTACTGCATCTGGGCCTGGAGTTTTCCAATTAGAGGCTTTTCTTAACTTTGTTTTAATCTCTCTGGTTGTTACTTCATCCCATTTCATATCCTGTACCTTTAAACTTCTTATTCTTTCTTTTACTTCTTCTGTCCATTTAGCATCTTTGTTATTTTCCACAGGATCTTCATAGATACTTCTCCAAAATGTATCTATCTCTTCTTTTTTTGGTGGTCTTTCAATTCCCTTTACCTTATTTCCCAATTCTCTATAAAACTTTTATGCTTTTATCATGTCTTTCTTTCTGAGTATTTTTGTTGATCTGTTCCCTCTTCTTACTCTTCTAATAGTGATACTTCTTGCCTTATAGGTTCATATGTTGGTACTAGGCTATCAGCCCTAGGGCCTATACAAGCCTAGCCATAACAATTCCCTGGCTATTTTTTCCCACACTATTTACTTCCCTGGACCCCTGTCAAGCAGGGCGACTGACGTGATCCCCGGGGTGAATTTGCTTTCTCCCATCCAATCGTCAAAGTTCCTTTTGAAGAGGGCCAAAGAGGCACTCTGCTTGACATGTATGGGCAATCTATTCCAGAGTCTGTGGAGTCTCTGGGTCAGGAACCTATCCCTCCAGCATGTTTTGTTTATTGTGATGACAAGGTTTAGATCCCTGGAGCATGTGGCTCTGAGGGATTGGAATTTCTTTAAGTGTAGCATGTCCAGCAGCTCTGGGTTTGACATGGCCTTGTATGTTAAGCATAGATCGCCTCTGAGTAGACGATATGTGACAGAGTATATCTGGAGTTTTTTAAGGCGGTCAGCATAGGGCATCTGCTTTAGGCCTGTGATTCTTTTAGTGAGGTATTTCTGCGGCCTTTCCAGTTGTTGCAGATGTCTTAGGTTCATACCAAACAGGGCGTTGTATTCTATAATGAGTCTAATGAGGGATGAGTACAGTGGGCCAATGACCTCCTTTTTTCTGGATGAAAAGCCCTTAGTGATGAGGTGTGCCACATAGAAGGATTTTCTGACTGTTGTGGCGATGTGGTTATCGAAGGTGAGACCACTGTCCACCTGTGTCCCTAAGTCTCTTATCACACTTTCGGTGTTTAGTGTACTGCCACCTATATGGTAATTCATGGGTACATGTTTTTTTCCCAAAGGGGATAACTGTACATTTCTTGGCATTGAGCTTGAGCCCATGGCCCTGGCACAAAGCATCTGTTTCTGTAAGGCCCTTTTGTAGAGTATCCACATCATTTGGGGATTCAATGATGGCTCCCAGTTTGCAGTCATCTGCGAACTTTGTTAGCCAGAGTCCCTTAGTGTTGGCCTGTACTTCAGAGAAGTAGATGCCAAACAAGAGTGGTCCCAGGACTGAACCCTGAGGTCACTTGTCACTTGTCTGGAGCTGGATTTGTAGTTGGCTACTTTTACAGTGTGGGTTCTATCAGTAAGCCAGTTAGCAACCCATTGGGTGACGTAGGGATTAATGCCCAGCTTAGTAAGTTTATCTATGATTCCAGAGGGGGGATGGTGTCAAAGGCATTGGCAAGGTCTAGATAGGCTGTGTGGGCCACCTTACCCTTGTCCATGGCTTTGGAGACTGATTCGAAGAAGTCACTCAGGTTCAGGAGACAAGATCGGCCCTTCACAAACCCAAACTGGGTGGGGTGCAGTGTTTGAAGGTTGCCATTGTCTTTGTTTATAAGTTCCATAATAATACGCTCCATGGCCTTGCAGATAAGGCTCGTCAGACTGATGGGACGGTAGTTTCCGGGATCCAAGGTGGATCCCCCCTTGTGGAGTGGGATAACTGTAGCTCTGCGCCACTCAGTGGGCACGAAACCTGAGGTGAGGCTATAATTAAACATGACACTTATGTGAGGTGCCAGTTCATATTGTAGTTCATGTAGTACACAGCCCGGGATGTCATTTGGTCCAATGGATGCTGTATTCTTAGCTTTGGAGAGTGCGTTTTTTACCTGTGTGGCCGTTATTACTGGAATTTGGCAATCTTCCGGTATTGAGGTGGGCCATTTAGGGGGTGAGAGGGGGGTGAAGTTGGCACTGAATCGATCTGCCAGGATATTGGCAATATCCTTGAGATCAGTATATTTAATGCCATTCTGTTTTAGCTCAGAGCAGATCTGAGCATTGCTATAAAGCAGATCTTAGTTGCTTTATAGTTTGTCAGTGCCTGACAGGCCCTTCTATGAGGGCCACCCAAGGTTACCGTAGCTGATGACTTTGTCCCATTCATTGTGGAACAAATGAAAATGAAAACATCAGATAAAGAAGTTGTGTGCTCCCCATAACATTCCATCTGTGTTATACATGTTCATTCTTCCTCAACTCCCCTCCCTGTTTCCCCCATATATGACTTTGGGAGAGACCTAATGGAATTGTTGTTAGGAACCATAGTTCCTGTTTGAACTCCTGATCTTTCAGCTGTCACTTTTCTGTCATAGCATTGTTGTTGTATTTTATCATTATAATGCATATAATAGCAGCAAACTCGTTCTGAGTTATTCTAATGGTCAGGGGCATTATGTGCAATGGAGCAGCTCGAGGTTTGGATCCTAGAATCTGTAGAAAGTAGCTGAGTCCGATCCAAGGATGGGATCTGAACCCATTCGTTGAGGAAGAATGAAAATGGACAATACAGATCAAGCATTATGCTGAGCACATAACTTATTTTTTTGTCATCTTGACTTCTTGGTCCAAATTGTACCTGAAAAGGGTCTTTGGACAAGTATACCAACCTAGTCAACAATAGAGATTGAATAAATAAATAGGTATTATTTGGTGAGAAGCAGCGACAGTAAAAAAAAAAAAATTAACTGAGTCATTCTCTCCATTATAAAGGGGAAAAGTCTGTTTGTGACCACGAAAACTTTATCACAGTCATTTTCTTATTTTATTGTGTTTTTGTTATAATAACTATGACAAAACATTTTCAGACACTGTCAAAAAACATTGTGCAATACCTGCTGCCATGTTTCCTGCCTACTTTTAAGAACGTTTCAGCTGAGGACATATATGAAGCTGTAGTCTTGTCAAATATCTGTAGCAGCGATCTTCATCCTGAATTCCTTAGAACCACAGTATTTTTCTAGTATGTGTCAGGGATTCCTTCACAAATTTCTCTTAATGTTAAAAATGAGAATGACTTCTGTCAGTGGGAGAAAAATTATAGATTTGTCTCTCCACAGCTCATCTTGAGATTGCATAGCTGTGCAGAAGGCAACATTCACAGGTTTCACAATAATGATAGAACATATATAGTGATTTCCTAAGTATGACTCTGTTGGCAGATTCATAGCAGCTTAAACATTGTGTTTTAAATCAGTTTAATAAAAATCAGGTACATTGTGTCTTGTTATTAATAACATGTAAGCAGTCCGGTACTATTTCCATGTAATGACTGCAACAGTGAAACACGAAGAACATAGTACAGTTGTGTACACTTGCCATAAATGTAGACATTTGAGTGTATTCACTGTTGCAGTCCTGGTTACCCTCCCTCCAGCCCCCTAACTTTTTTTGGCTTTACCTCTACTTTCCTTTACTATGCTTAAAAGTCTTTTTGGTGTATTTGCTTTTTTGTTGGAGGTATATCTTTGTACTTTTATATTTATAGGTTCATAGGTTCATCGGTAGGTACTAGGCTATTGGCCCTAGGGCCCATACAAGCCTAGCCAAAAAATGTATCCTGGCTTTCGCCACCCAAGAAAATTATTTTCCTGTGCCCCTGTCGAGCAGAGCCACAGAAGTGATCCCCGGGGTGAATTTCCCATTTCCCATCCAATCATCAAGATTTTTGCTTTCCATTAGGGGGGCACCTGACATCTGGGGCAAGAAAGACTGATGTAGTGGCATCGGCTGCATGTTTTGTACCCCTGGTGACCTGATATCGTGGAGGAGGGGACGGCGACCGATGCAGGACCCAGGACTTTGTTGGTCGGGCCGGGTGGGGGCTGCCTGCGGGCGGATGGCCCAAGTGTGGTGACTGCAACAGTGAATACACTCGAACATCTACATTTATGGTAAGTGTACACAACTGTACTATCTCGTCTGTCAACCTGTCCATCACCATTGCAAATAATAAAAGGCTCAGAGCTGATCCTTGATGTAATCCCACCTCCACCTTAAACGCATCCATCACTCCCACCGCAGACTTCACCGCTGTCACACTACCCTCGTACATATCCTGTACCACTCTTGCATACTTCTCTGACACTCCCGACTTCCTCATACAATACCACAACTCCTCTCTAGGCACCCTGTCATATGCTTTCTCTAAGTCTACAAAAACACAATGCAACTCCTTCTGACCTTCTGTGTACTTCTCCATCAACACTCTCAGAGCAAACATCACATCTGTAGTGCTCTTTCCCGGCATGAAACCATACTGCTGATCACTAATCATCACGTCCCTTCTTAACCTAGCTTCCACTACTCTTTCCCTTAACTTCATGCTGTGACTGATTGATTAATTTAATCCCTCTGTAGTTACTACAGCTCTGCACATCACCCTTATTCTTGAAAATCGGTACCAAAACACTTTTTCTCCATTCCTCAGGTATCCTCTCACTTTCCAAAATTTCATTAAACAATCTGGTTAAAAACTCCACTGCCATTTCACCTAAACACCTCCATGCTTCCACAGGTATGTCATCTGGACCGACGACCTTTCCATTTTTCATCCTCAGGTAACACTACTATAATGTGGTTCATCCTCAGACAAGTAGGGACCCTCCCATGCTGTCTAGCTGGGAGATAACTCATCAGTCCCTGTTAATTCAAGTGGCTATCTGCAGCTCATCCCAGTTGAAGTCGATGATAGATCAACTAAGTAGATCAGTTGCAGATTCCTGCAAATGAATATTGCACAGGGATGTTGATTTTCATATTGTTTGGAGGTGGGGTGTCCCACAGTTAGACCTTTTTGTCTAAGCAACAAGTATCTCAGGAAGATATGCTCCAGATCACCACACAAAGAAATGTGGGTAGTGGATGCCTTTTTCCTCCAAATGGACAAGTGGTTTTCTGTATGCATTTCTTCTACTCTTTCCTCACCTGGATGATTCAGAAAGCAAGTTGAGGGGTCAAGGGTGATGTGCATTGCATGTTCATTCATAAATCATTGTTGCAGTAACCTAAAGTATCCAAGTTATATCCAGCCAAGGATATAATGACTGTCCAGTCTTCCAAAGCCTTGGACATGCTCCACCTCTGCTGAGGCTGGTGGTTGTGTGAGCTCCAAGTGGAGAAAAACAGCAGCTTTGGCCACAGATACTTCATTACTTTCTTGCCTCCCTTAGAGAACACTTCTCTTGTAGGCTTCAGATGACCAACGGTCAGCTAATGGTCTTCTTTTGCTGGGCAGATAAGTTTCCTTTGGTGAAAACCTTACACAATTTACATTTTGAACGGAAATGTGTTTTATAGGATTTTTGAGACTGGATTATCTTGACAGAATGTTTACCTTGTTTATAACTTTTACTGTTTATGCTTATTTTAAGCAATTTTGAGAAAAAACTTAAGATTACTTTGTGGGATTTGCTTGTTTTATTATGGGCAGTTGTGTTTTTCTTCAAAGGGGGCAAGTGTGTTATGGGAGTGTTATCGTGTATTTTGTGTGTGAACACTACTTTTGACAACTTGCCTGTCACCCACTTACTAACTGAGGTACAGACTCCTTTTTCCACAGAACCATGCAACAGCATACCAGCCCCATGGTTTTTACCTTCTTCCAGACCCAAGAAAAAATGTTTGCAAGGATCCTTTGCCAACATGGAGGGTTCAGCGTATGTCTCAGCCACTGGTGGATGACTCTGCTATGGCTATTACTGGTTGGTGGCTTAGACCATTTACTTTTTCTCTGGATCTCTCTGGTGCAGCCTCTTTAGCCAGTATGGACCAGGGGTCAGCCTCGTCCGCTACAGCTTTTCAGATGCCATTGCAGATCATGGGAGAGGCACTCCTGTCTGTCTTGGATGAGGGAGCAGAGAGTGCATTCCTGCATATAGCTAGGCTAAGAGACCTGATCCACAGGATGAAGAGAATCCCATGAGTTAGCCTTCTTATAGAGATGTCCCTTGGAAAAAAAAGAGACAAAATTAAACTTTTATCTTCCTCTGATTGCTTTTCTGTCGATAAGGAAGATGTTGGTTTAGCTAGCTAAAGGTTTCCTGCAGGCATTACAGCCTGTGAAAGATGACTGGAAATTTTGTGGGAAAATGTCAGTTTCCACAGTTTTTGAGGATTTCCTGTTTGATTTAATAGGAAAGGGACTGAAAAATGGTATCTTCTAATTTTCTTTTTCAAGTACCTTGACTCTGACTCTGAAGAAACTTTCTGCAGTTGCACCCGTGAAGGAATTTTCATTTTCTAAAATTGTTTCCAGGATGAATAAGATATTTCACTATAAACAAACTGATATTCCAGGTTATTTGAAGAAAAATTATGATTTATTACACGTTCAACCACCAGGTTTGGAGTATGTTTCTGATGTTGGCTCCAGTATGCCTGGCAGTAAACCCACAGTCCATAAAAAGGCGGACAGTCTTTATAAAAATGTTTTTCACTAATATAAATATTTATTTTCCCATACTGGATCTGATCCTGCAGATCTTTGTGTCAAATTCTGCTCTAGTAAAACCTTTTTACTCGGTTCCCTTTGACAAGAATGGGAGAGCTTTTGACCCATTTGTGAGGTGGATTAATTCTTCTGCTACTTCAGCCTTTAGAATTCTAAATTGTCAGGCTCACTTGTTAAAGTATCTGTTTGCTTCTTTTGATAGGGAAATCTGGCAGCAACATTCCTTGTACCATTTCTGAAGGTAGGTCCTCTTTGAATGATTTAATTGCTTCTGTTTCCCAGGTGACTAAGCGTTCTTTAAAGCATTTCCAAAACTGTGCTGACACTTTGACCACGGCAGCAGATGCTTCTGTTTCTGTTACCAGGCGGTTTGCTTGGGTGTGTACACAGACGTTTTTTGAAGATGGTAAATCTGACATTTTAATTTCTCCTTTGTACTATGAAGTTTTGTTTGGTCCTTCTAATATTCATGTATTCAAGAGTTTGATGAAAGAGGGAAATTGATTTTTGGGAGGTTACATATATTTTTTCAGTCCTCCCTCACCAAGTTTGCTAAAACTTTAGCTGCAAATTCATGCTCTTTTTACAAACCGCAGTGTGAATGGTCTCAACAGACTTCTAGCAAACAGATGTTTTTAAAAAGGGGGGGGGATGCAGGAAGGTTCAGGGGGATGCAAGAATGTTTACAGAAGGAGGAGGGAACCTACCAGAAAATAGAACAGTCCAACAGTACCCAATTACTATTGCAGCATTCCTGTCCCTTCCCCCAACCTGCCACTGCCTTAAACCTGTCATGGAACCTAGTTCTTCATCTTTCCTTTTTGGCATCAGATAGTTTCCCACACATGAGTTCTAAGTATTGTTCAAGAAGGTTACAGATGTCATTGGGAAACATAGCTTTCAACCTTCCAACTACAAAATGTGGAACACTACTTTATGTGGAACAAATGGAACACTTTTTAATAACAGTTTCAGTTTGGTGATTAAAATGTGCTACTTTATACTTAAAAAATCATATTCATTGAAAGGAATGTATTTATATTTACTTTTATTAGTTAAATTGTTAACACCCACACCCCCCCAACTATATATTCTAACTCCAGGGTCGCACTGCTGTGGGAAGGGGGGCATATGCCTATCACTTGCCTTGCAGTGCTAAAAAACTACGAGCACTCATAAAATTGTCTAAGGCCAGCTTCGAGAGAAAAATTGCACAGGACACTAAGGATAATCACAAGGCTTTCTTTAGTTATGCTAGGAACCTGGGTGGTAATTCCCAGATATGCTCAGAATTAGTCCAAAATGACAAAAAATACACTGAACCCACAGACATTGCCAACATCCTAGCTGACAGGTTCAGCGCAAACTCCCACCAAAGGGCAAATATCTATCCCAGCAGAGTGCTGCCCCCCCTGACATCTCAGATGCTCAGGTAAGAGCCGCCCTCTCCAAAGCAAAAAACACAGCATCAATGGGACCAGACGGTGTCTCGGGCTGCGTCCTACATGAACTCCAAGAAGAGCTAAACCCAAACATAAAACTACTGTTTAATCTCAGCCTTACTAAAGGATATGTGCCCAAAGAGTGGCGTACAGCAACAGTGGTCCCTCTCCATAAAGGTGGTGCCTTAACGGATCCTGGAAACTATCGCCCCATAAGCCTGACTAGCTTGGTCTGCAAAGCTATGGAAAGGATCATCATGGACCTCATAAATAAAGATATTGGGGACCTACAGACACTGGATCCTACCCATAACGGCTTTGTTAAGGGCAGATCCTGCCTCTTAAACCTGATTGATTTCTTTGAAACAGTCACCAAGGCCATTGACGAGGGGAAGGTGGTCCACACAGCCTACCTGGACCTCGCAAAAGCCTTCGATACAATACCCCACTCGGGCATTATAGATAAGCTCACCAGCTTAAATATAAACCCCTATGTCACTAGATGGATTGCAAACTGGCTCAAGGACAGAACCCACATGGTTAGAATTGCTGGAGCCATGTCAGACTCCAAACCAGTTACAAGTGGTGTCCCACAAGGCTCAGTCCTGGGACCTCTCTTGTTCGGTATATATTTCTCGGAGGTACAGGCCAACACGGAAGGACTGTGGCTGACCAAGTTTGCAGATGACTGCAAACTGGGTGCCATAATCGACTCTCCAGCCGACACAAGCATCCTCCAAAAGGGCCTCATAGAAACAGACAACTGGTGCCAAAGCATTGGCCTCAAGCTAAATGCCAAAAAGTGTATAGTCATCCCCTTTGGCAAAAACAAAGTGCCCACAAATTACCACATAGGTGGTAATCCATTAAGTACATAAGAAGTAATTAGGGACCTGGGGACCCAAGTTGATAGCAATCTCTCATTTGACAACCACGTGGCCAAAGTGGTTAGAAAAACATTTTATATAGCCCACCTAATCATGAAGGGATTCACATCTAGATCAGGGGAGGTCGTCGTGCCTCTTTACTCATCCCTGATCAGGCCCATAATTGAGTACAATGCCCCTTTTGGGATGTACCTTACCAGACACCTGCAGCAACTGGAAAGACCCCAAAAGTACCTCACCAAGAGGATCAAAGGGCTCAAACAGATGCCATATGCTGCCCGGTTAAAGAAACTCCAGCTCTACTCAGTGGCATACCGCCTGTTCAGAGGCGATCTGTGCCTGACGTATAAAGCCATGTCCAACCTGGAATTAATGGACATGCTGCACCTCAGAAAATCCAAATCCCATCGAGCTACGCGCTCGAGAGACTTGAACCTCAGCACTGAAATAAATAGGACATGCTGGAGGGACAGATTCATAACCCAGAGGCTCCCTTCACTCTGGAATAAAATCCCAGTCCAGGTTAGGCAGAGTCCCCCATTGACTCTCTTCAAGAGGAATATTGATGAGTGGATGGGAGATCGTAGGTTTACCCCGGGTATCACTTCTGTGTCACTGTTAGACAGAGGCACAGTATACTAACCTCGAATAAGGGCATAGCAAAATAAATTTAAAATGGGTGGCGAAAGCCAAACACATTCTGGCTAGGCTTATAAATGCCCTAGGGCAGATAGCCTAGTATGAATCTATGAACCTATGAACCTAAACTGACTGTTTGTCAGTAGAATGAGTTTTGGGTCATGTGCGGTTTGGGTTGGGTGAAGTTTGGGTCGTTTGGTTTCGGTCAAATGAATGTCGATCATATGAAAGTTAGGTCATATGAAGTAGACCCTCTTGTCGCATATCGTCTTTTCAGAGGCAATCTCTGCTTAACATACAAGGCCATGTCAAACCCAGAGCTGTTGGACATGCTACACTTAAAGAAATCCCAATCCCTCAGAGCCACATGCTCCAGGGATCTAAACCTTGTCATCACAATAAACAACACATGCTGGAGGGATAGATTCCTGACACAGAGACTCCCCAGACTCTGGAATAGACTGCCCATACATGTCAAGCAGAGAGCCTCTTTGGCCCTCTTCAAAGGGAACCTTGACGATTGGATGGGAGAAAGGAAATTCACCCTGGGGATCACGTCAGTCACCCTGCTAAACAGGAGTCCAGGGAAGTAAACAGTGTGGGAAGAAATAGCCAGGGAATTGTTATGGCTTGTATAGTCCCTGCCGATAGCCTAGTGCCAACCTATGGGATGTTCCTATGTACATACTACAATATTTGTAGGTCTGTGATTATTATAAAATTGCAGGGTTACAGCATGTGGAAAGAATGAGGGTCCTTGATGTAAAAAAGATTCTGACACCCCGAAAAGTTGAAATTCACTGGTCTACACATTTACAAAATACTAAAATCTTGCTAATCTAAATGGAGGGCAAGCTTTGGTAGGGCAGTGCCACAAAGAATCCTGTCTCATGTGTCCACCACCCTGAATTAATCTATAAAACACTTGGAATTTTGTACCAGATTAATGGATGTTCTTCATCTCACATTGCTGCAGTCCTTACACTTGGGTAGTCCGCTGTCCTCGGTCGGCCCGAATATCAAAGTATTAGGCTGACGTCGGTCAAGGCGCTTAAGACTGACATCAGGACGTCAGGGTACAAATGCACATGACCGACGTCATATCCTCAGTCTTTTTTGCCGCATGGTCCGATGCAGAAGCAGCGTTGCAAGTGCCGTTCGGCGTTCTGAAATTTTTCGAATTCGGAGTTTCAGACCGAGTCAAAGTTGGCTAAGTACCCGTTGGGAATATTTTATTTTTTCTTGCCTCAGTGGTTTACCGGATGTCAGAAAAAGTGAATAACTGTATTTCTTGTGGGAAACAGATACCGCATAGAGATTATCATACTTTGTGTATTCCTTGTTTGGGGCCTGAGCACGACGTTGTTGGTTGTCGCTTTTGTGCTAGGTTCAATAAGCGCACTATTAAGCGAAGGTTAGATTGTGCCAGGTTGGTCTTTGGGAAGCGGTGCAATTATAATATGCCGTTGGATGCTCCGACGCCCGCTTCTTCAAGAAGCGCAAAGACAAAGCAGCTAAACCCAGGCAAGAAGAGTCGTCCGTGCGGACGCCGGTTCTTTAGAGGCCAGTGGAACCGGTGGTTCCGCAGGAGGTTTCTCTGGAGTCCCAGGGGGAGACTTTGTTATTGCAGGATGTGGCCTCTCAGGAGGCAGGTCAGGCTGAGGGGGCTTCTCAGGTTACTGTACTCCCTCCCTTCCTAGGGTGGTTAGGCCCTCTCCTTCTGTTTCCAAGGCTTCTCCCAGAGGCAGGCCAGGTTTAGCTTCTGTTGGTGTCACTCCTAGTTCTTCAGGATCTGTGCCCAAGAAGCACATGCTTAAAATGGCAGAAGATTTAATTACTTTGATTAGAGGTTCTTTGCCCCCTCCTGATAAGAGGCCTAGGGTGGAGCCAGAGTTGGGGAGTTTTGAGCAGGCTTCAGATGTTTCAGAGTCTTCGGCTGAAGACTTGCAGGAGTATTCTCCTTATTCTGATTCTGATGTGGATGATTCTACTCCTTCTGCTTCTCCTCCAGAGGATTTTTCTTTCTCAGAGACTCTTCATTCCATGAGGGAACATTTTAAGTGGGAAGGTCAGGACTTCTCTGATTCCAGGAAAAGGCTTAGGGAATTTTTGTTTTACCCCAGCATAGGCCTTTGGCTATACCTCCTGTTCTGAATGTTGTGGAAGATGTGTTTGCAGAGGCTTCACTTAATCCTGATTCTTTGCCTCCTGCTCCTGTTAAACCGGATAGGTATTACAGGGTGCCTGAAGCTCATAAATATCTTTATAAGAGTCCTAGGGCGGACCCAGAAACTGTTAGTCAGGGACCTAAAGGTGTCAAGGCCTCTGTTGTAAAAAATCCGGTTCCTCCAGATAAAGAAGCCAGGGCTTTGGATAGATGGGGAAAGAAAGTCTATACTTCTTCCACCTTAGCTATGAGGGCTTTGAATTGCCAGTTTCACATGTTGAAATATCAAAACTATCTACTTACTCAATTGAAGTCTAAGGTAGATGCTCTGGCGGAAGGTATTGAATGTAAAGAATTACAAGATTTGGTACATGTTTCTGAACAGGTGGGTAAGCATTCTTTACAATGTGGTTTTGATTCTGTACAGGCCTCGTCTAGGGTGGCTGCCACTGGGTCAGTTCTTCGCAGGCACGCCTGGCTGAGGGATCAGAATTTATCTGACCATGTTAAGACAAGGATTTTAGATGCTCCTTTACAGTCTGATGTGTTGTTTGGTTCACCTGTGGAGGCAGTCTTAAAGAAAATGGAAGACAAGGCTAAGTCTATGCAGACTGTTAAAGATTTTTTGCAAGTGCAGCCTCCGAAGTTTAGTAGGAATTGGCCGGCTAAGGGGTGGACGTACCCTTCTTATGATTCACAGTCTAGGGGTAGATCTAGACGTGGTAGGGGCAGAGCTCAGGGCTCTTTCAGGCCTAGAACAGGGAGTTCACCTGCACAGTCTTTGGGTGAGGGCAGGGGCCAGTCCTTTCGTAAACAGGCCCAATGACCTACCTTTTCAGCTGCCAGAGCCTTCTCGTCTGGCAGCACCTTTGGGAGGAAGGTTGGCACTCTTCAAGGAAAATTGGAGTTTAATTACCCAAGACAGATGGGTTTTGGATATCATACACCAAGGTTACAAGTTTTATTTCCATACCTTGCCTCCTTTCAAAGGCATGCCAGACATTCCTCCTCAGCAAAGAATGGAGGCTCACAAACAAATTTCTCTGCTGCTTCAAATAGGGGCCATACAGCTGGTCCCTCTGCCAGAAGTGGGCCTAGGATTTTATTCTCGCCTGTTCCTAGTACCAAAGAAGGGGAACACGTGGAGACCAATTTTGGATTTATCTATCCTCAACACTTATCTGGACATTCCCAAGTTCAAAATGTTGACGTTACAGCAGCTTTTACCTCTGCTGGGCAAAGATCACTGGATGGTGACTCTGGATCTCAAGGAGGCTTACCTTCATGTTCCTATCAGGCTAAGTTGCAGGAAGTATCTGCGTTTTCGGGCTGGGACTTCTCATTATCAGTTCTCTGCATTGCCCTTTGGCTTATCTACTGTGCCCAGAGTGTTCACGAAAGTTCTGGCTCCAGTGATAGCTTTCTTCAGGCTAAAAGGAATACAAATCTATCCTTATTTGGACGATTGCCTGATTCTGGCTCAAGGAAGGGATGAACTTCTTCATCATTTGCAATATGTGATAGCAGTGCTAAGATGCCTGGGGTATTCTGTGAACGAAATAAAGTCCAGTCTAGTACCCTCTCAGGACATGTGCTTTCTGGGTGTGAGACTGAATACAGCATCCCAGATGGCCTTTTTGACCCCGGACAAACAAAAGAATCTTTCCCTTTACTTCCATCAATTGTCTCATCAGTCCAGGCTGACTGCAAGGACAGTCCTTCAAGCCTTGGGGTTCATGGCATCTTGTATTCTGGTGCTTCCCAATGCCAAACTGCATATGAGGAAGCTACAATGGTATCTCAAAATGTATGGACACAGCACTGCCAGGATATGGACACTGTCATTCAGATAATACCTTGCATTCAAAAGGAATTTTTGTGGTGGGCTCAGGAATGTCACCTAAACAAGGGACTCTCTGTGACCCGGCCAGAGGCGAGTCAGATTCTAACGACAGATGCCTCAGACAAAGCTTGGGGAGCTCATCTAAATGGAAAGTGGATACAAGACACGTGGCCTGCCAGACTACAACATCTACATATCAACTTGAAGGAGATGTTAGCAGTCCAATTTGCATTGATAGCTTTCAAGGATTTACTTCTTCCAGGGCAGGTGTTGATTCTAACAGACAACACAACTGTCATGTGGTACATCAACAAGCAAGGGGAACACATTCTTATCCTCTATGCAGGCAAGCAATGATTTTGTGGGAGACTGCTCTCAGTTTACAGCTAAATCTTCAGGCAAGGTTTCTGCCGGAGCACAGAACTCCTTAGCAGATGTGTTGAGCAGACAATTATGGATCCCCACGAGTGGAAATTGGATCCTCATGTATTTCAGAAATTGACAGTGTCATGGGGAACTCCAGACATAGATCTGTTCGCTTCTCCACTAAACTACCAGCTGCCAAAGTTTTGCACAAAAAGGTTTCATCCCACAGCCTGGAAAGTGGATGCTCTTTCTTTCAATTGGAGCAATCTTCATGTGTATGCCTTTCCACCTCTGCCTCTCCTCCCAAAGGTACTCCTGAAGGTCAGGCAGGACAAGCCAAAGATGATTTTAATAGCTCCAGATTGGCCTCGACAGCACTGGTACCCATTACTGAGAAGTCTGGTACGGGAGCCTCCATGGCCTTTGCCTTCGATTCCACACCTGCTGTCTCAGGAGAACAGTCATTTACTCAATGTCAAACTTCACTCTCTTCACCTAACAGCCTGGCATATTCTGTTTTGAACCCTGGAGGGTCTCAGCTTCCACAGCAAGTTTTGAATGTTATTTTGGAGGCCAGAAGGCCTAGTACAAGGAAAGTGTACGGATAAATGGAAGAGATTTTTATTTTGGAGTACAGCAAAGGAATTTGATGTTTCTGAGCCTAATTTAAGTGTGGCTCTTCAATATCTTACTGAGTTATTGGACAAAGGTTTGTCCTTCTCTTCTATTAAGGTTCATGCTGCAGCAATTTCTGCTCACTATGACTGTGACCCACCATTGTTTTCTCATCCTTTGTTTAAGCAATTCCTTAGAGGGGCAAAGAATATAAGACCCCCAGTGAGCTCCTACTCCTGCTTGGGATCTCAATTTTGTGTTGGAGAAACTTACTCTACAACCTTTTGAGCCTGCAGCTACTGCCGAATTTAAATATTTATCATGGAAGACTGCTTTTTTGTTGGCCATTACCTCTGCAAGAAGGGTTTCTGAATTACAGGCCCTCATGGCGGTTGAGCCTTTCTTAATTTTCCATAAGGATAGGGTATCTTTGCGTACTAATCCTTCCTTTATGCCTAAAGTGGTTTCTAGTGTGGCTTTAAACCAAACTATTCATTTGCCTACTTTTTATGCAAACCCCCAAAATAAAGGGGAAAAGATTTTGCACACTTTGGATGTACACAGGCAGTTGCGATATTATTTGAGCAGAACTAAAGGGTTCAGGCAGTCTCAGCAGTTATTTGTTTCATTTGCTTTGGGTTCTCAGGGCAAGCCTGTGTCAAAACAAACTATTTCTAAGTGGATTGGGTTTTGTATTGCTTTCTGTTATTCCCATCATGGTAAGGAGATTCCAGCTGGGATTAGGCCTCATTCCACTAGGGCTACTGCCACTTCTACAGCCTTTTAAGGGGGGTGGCAACTAAAGATATTTTGGAGGCAGCTACTTGGAGTTCAGTGCATACTTTCTCTAAGCATTATCACCTTCCACTTTACTCTAAATCTAGGGCTGGTTTTGCCACTGCTATTTTACAGGGCATTTTGGCAGCTCCTACTGCTTTATAGTTTTGCCATCCTCCCTTACCTCTGCTTTGGGATTCTACCCAAGTGTAAGGACTGCAGCAATGTGAGATGAAGAACATAGTACAGTTTTGTACCTACCATAAATGTAGATGTTCGAAGATCCACATTGCTGCAGTCCAATCCTCCCTCCTTCCCCTCTGTAGTTAGAGGCGGTTGTCTGGGTTGGGTTGTACATATTGTGTATATTGTATATATTGTACATATTATTAGTGCAAGGGTGGTTGGTTGGTTTTGCTGTCTTTTGGTTTTGACCTTTCTTTTTAGGGTCTTCTGACATCTGGGGCAAGAAAAGACTGAGGATATGACGTCGGTCATGCGCATTTGTACCCTGACGTCCTGATGTCAGTCTTAAGCGCCTTGACCGACGTCAGCCTAATACTTTGATATTCGGGCCGACCGAGGACAGCGGACTACCCAAGTGTAAGGACTGCAGCAATGTGGATCTTCGAACATCTACATTTATGGTAGGTACAAAACTGTACTTTTTTGCTATAAATGTACTTGCTAAGGAATATACAGTACTTACTATAGCTGTAAAACTGTGAGAAAGATACTCTTGTAGCAGTATTAATATCCTTCAACTGTCTTCTTGTGAGATTTGATTATAAATTTGAGATCTTGTTCTTTACTGGTAAACAGCTGGCTAAGCTGTAATGTGCTTATTCTGGCAGAAATTGTTTGTTGTGTCAACAATTGATTACATAATTAAGGTTTTTGCTAGAAGAAATAACCATGGCATTGCTCAGTGGTCCTGTTTATGTGGTATGTGCCAGCTAAAAGCAGAGTGACAGCTACATGAGACTGCCATTACTGTAGTGTCCATATCTTCGTCTCCTTGAAAAAATGACTGGACATAGAAGCCTAAAGCAATTTATACTGCTGTAGAAAGGGCATACATATTATAACTGTATTTTCCTTTTGTTATCCAACTTGATAAATAGAATCTGCTACAGCTTTGCAAGATTAAACCTTAGGTACTTTGGCCTAGCATTTGATTAGCAGTCTTCCTTCTATTATGTATAATAAAAACTACAAGAAAAACCTAGCCAAGCTAGAGTTTTCATTGTGTGTGATCTTAAAACTCCTGTAATAGAGGCCCATGGGATATATGTAAATGACCACTTAAGGATATCAAGTGTTTCATCAGTATGACTTATGAATGTCCATGACTTTTTACTTTTTCTTTTTAAGTCTTTGTGGATATATTCAGACCAATAAAGCCAATCCATCTATTATGTATAGCTCCCACAATAGTATGTGATTTACTTAATCTTCCTTAGAATATGCAGACCTTATGTGTCTTAGGACTGCCTTAATTTCTGCAATTGCACACTACTTTTTCTTACTTTTAAACACCTTAGAAATGAATCTGAGTTTTCTTAGTTGCCATTGTCTAGGAGGATGAATATTGGCATTTGCTTTGGGAATGCAGGCAGTAATCTGTACATTTCTAAATTGATTATATATTTGTATTCTGGTTTCATAGACTACACCTAGGCATGATTGCAGGTGCACCACCAACTTGGTATTAGTGTGTGTTAGTTATACGAAAGCACACATACAATGCTTAAGGTTACTGGTATTATGGCATATTTATTACATCATGACATTTGTATGTATAATATCAGTTTATTGCTTGGTAATCCCATGAAGTAACTTTATGATACAGCTGACTAGCAGAATAAATATTTTAAGAAATTCCTTCTAGTATATTTTGTCAAAAAAATGTGATTTATTTTCATTACTATATGAGATAAATATTTCCATTTTCAAGACCTGCTGGTTAGAAATTCAGATTTTCTTCTTGAAATTTCAATGTTAACCATATTGGTTGTTTTGGCAAAAAAAAAAAAAAAAACACTTTAATCTGTCAGAACTAAATGAAGCTACATTAACTATTTCTTTGATAAAGGTCCAACTGGTACATTCCTTGAATGAAGTTAGAAGGGCATCTTTCCAGCATGGAGTTCCCCTGGACAGTGGAAAAATACCCGTTGTCGGGGATTTAGATACTCGCATGGGAGGAATTCTTTCTCATCGTCAGAAATTGTGGACACAAGGAATGCCTAATGATGGAGTTACAGAAAACCCAACACTTTACAGGTATTGTCTTTTTTCCTGACAGACTGTTATGTACATCCATATAATTACATCCCAGATCTTAAAACAGATTTGACTAAACCTATAAGATGTCATTCTTTAGTGTTTCTCTTCTCCTAAAATGATTGAATAAAGCTGTAAAGCTACCTTCAGTGTGTTTTTGTTACAGTAATTAATAGCCCTGAATTTCAGTTTTATTTAATTTCCATGTATACATATTGACTTAAATATAATGTTCAGTTATCTATACTTCTACATTGTTCCCTTATGTAGCTGAAGGGATGGTGTTCATGCTAAAACAAAACAATGTATGCTCATTCATAGAATTGCATTACTGATCTCTTATTAGATTTGACTAACCCATAAAATGGTTTTGTTCTTTGGTGTTTCTCCCAAAATGGTAACATAAGCCTGGATAACTGTATTGGGCCTGAACTTCAAAAGAAATTTAAATTATATTTATTATTTGTGAAGTTTTGATTTCATACCACATGCATCCTTCATTGTACGTGTGTGTGTGTGTGTGTGTGTGTGTGTGTGTGCGTGTGTGTGTTTTTGTTAAAGTAATTCATACCCATAAAATTTAGTTTTAGTATATTTTAGTGGATTTGGAGACTTAACCATAATGGACTGTTCTGTTATGTAGTTGAATAGATGGTGTTTATAGTGAAACAAATTGTTTCATGTTGTGTAGTCAGGATATATTACATTTAAAGATGAACAACTGTGTCATGGTACCATTGGGTAAGAGCACTGTGGACATCTCATGCACAAAGATCAAACAAGTAGCAAGTGATAGCCAGAACCTGTGACCAATTCATTTTTAGATAAAGATCTCAGTTTTGGTAAATGTTTAAAGGTTGTAAGAAAAATAATTGGATATAATTGAACCTTGATGAGTGGATGGGTAACAGAAAGTTCACACCGGGGATCACACCAACAGCACTACTAGATAGGGGCCAAGGGTACTAGCTGCCAGTACAAGGGTCTAGGGAACTACTAAAGGGGCGGTGAATACCGCACAACGTGGCTGGGCTAATATATGCCTTTGGGCAGATAGCCCAGTACCAACCTATGAACCTATATAAATCTAAGACTGAGACATATTAAAAATAGAGCATCACAGATATTGATTTCTTCATTATAAATCTCTTGTAAGACCAGTAGCTGAGTATACTACAGTGTTTTGTACCCTGTATGCACAGCAATGAGGAAAATATTTCCAGTCCTCGATTAATAGCTATGAATATCCAGAAAATTAGGAAAGACCTGCTTTTACAAAATGTTGTTATCTTTTTCTTTTCTTTACAACACATTAAATAAATACAATATATATTTGTACATTTATTAACATTTGATTACTGTGAAAGTCAGACTGTGTAGAAACCCATTTTCAGTGGAGGCCCAGGAAGAAAAGCTCAGAATTATTACAAAACATTTTAAGAACAATAATTTTACAATCTTCAAAAGTATAAAAAAAAATTTGTAGTTTAAATACTTATGACAAATTAGACATAATATGAAAACATTGATTAAAAATCTATACAAGATACATGCCAAACATTTAATATTTAAAGAAACTTTAGACAGTTTGTAGAGAAATCAAAGGTAAGTTAGTCTAATACAAACAGGAATTGCAATATGAAGTGAGGGAAAACAGGCTTATGGTATATTTAGAGAGAGAGAGAGAGAGAGTCAGGGAAGAGAATTAGACAGCAGTAAGGAAGTAAGTGAAGAAGAGAGAGTAAAGATGTATAAAGAATGAAAAGGTACTTGTTCACATTGAGGGGTATAGTTTATCCTGGATTTGTGCAAGAACAGAGACAGATTTTAGCTAGGAAGTCTTTCAGAGTGATTTTGAAAGATGGGAGGGAAGGTATTGACCTGATGGATACAGGTAAGTAGTTCCAGGCCTTAGCAACCTTGTATGAGTACAGACAATGCCCAGCAAATTCGCTAGGCTTGTAGACAAACAGGAGTTTTTGGTCACTGGATCTCAATGACCAACTGGGGACATAGTTGTGTAGAATGTTTTTTAGTGCTGAACAGGGAGCTGGATGCTGGATAATTTTATAGGTGGTAAGAAGTTGTGTATGTGTTAATTGATATGGCAGTTCTAACCAAGTTAGGCTTTTCAGTGCTATACAGTGGTGGGTTCTGAAAGGGGTATGTGCTGCAAATTTAGCAGCATTGTTATAGAATTGTTTAAGTTTTCATTTTTGTGAGGCCTGGAAGTTAGTAATGATGGGAGCACCGTAAAGAATAGTGGAGATTAGATAAGCATTGGCAAGTGTAGCTTTAGTTGCATCAGTGAGGAAGTTTTTAGCTCTGTAAAGCAACCCTCATTTTTGATGAGTTTGTCTTATGCAATTTTGTATATACAGGTCAAAAGTAAGATCATCATCGACTATCACATCTAATAGTTTGCTATGAGAAGTGACTTCAATGGTTGCATTATCAGTTGAGAGGAATTTAAATTTTGTTTTTTTTTTCATGAGAGGGGGATTTGGGGGGGAAAGTAGTAGTTTGGTCTTTTTTTGGGGAGTTGAGCATGGGCTGTTAGTTACAAAGCCATGTTTCAGTATTTGCTAAAACTTTGAGTAATTTTTTGGAGGTGTACCTTGTTGTCAGATGTACAAATGAGAGTGGAATCATCTGAGTATTGTATTAGGGTGGTCTGTTGTGTGGGAGAATAAAGAGTGTTGGTTAAAATGTTAAAGAGGAGGGGACCAAGGATAACGTCTTGTGGTATACCAGTGGTGAACTAGGAGGTAAGGAGAGAGTGTGGAGTACCATTTTACTGACTGGTATTTATTGGGCAGGTAGTTTTTGAACCACAGAAGGATGGTCTGACAGAGACCTAGTGAGGACATTTGAAGTAGATGTTTGCTGTGGCAAACTGTGTTGAAGACTTTAGACAAGTCTAGAAATAGGGAGGAGACTAGTTTGCCATTATCTCTAGCGTTATTGACAGTATCTATACAGGTTAAAAGGGCAGTGCTAGTACTATGGGAAGGGTGAAAGCCATATTGTCTAGGAGATAGGAGTTCTTCCTGCAGGAGATAGTATATCAGTTGTTTTTGAATACATTTTTCAAGTGTTTTGGCAAGTAGAGATAAGATTGCTATAGATCTAAAGTTACTAATATCTGCATAATTTCCTCCTTTGTGCAGAGGGATATTGTGTAACTTTTTTCAGAGAGAGGATTGACCTAATCATAAGGATTGAGACATGATAGGCAGTGCTACTGTATGCTATGTTTAGGTACTTGCTTAGAAGGTCATCAGGTGAGGAAGAGTGCAGTTTAAGTTTGAGTAGTTTTACATAAGATGTGGGCAGAGGTTTGATGGTAAAACTGGATGTGGTGATATGTGGCTGTTGGGTAGGGTTGGAATTAGATGTTGAGGAATCCTTAGTTAGAGATGCTATACTATCTGTAAAATAAGAGTTAAACTGTATTGCAGTTTCAAGTGGTGATCCCTCAGGAGAGAGGGGTTTGGGTTGAAGTTTTGGCTGAGATGTAAGAGTTCTTTAATGGATGTCCAAAATGTTTAGGGTCCTTTTAGTATTACTCTGAAAGTTATTATAGTATAGTTTTTTGTCTTAATTTATTTGCTTTTTAGCATGATTGCAAAACATTCTGAAGTTTTCAAGATTTTGAGGCGTTTATATTTTTGTCGTTCTTTCCATGCTTTCTCACTTTCCTGAATTAGCATTCTACTCTTTTTTGATAGCCAAATTGCATCATTTGTTTTCATTCTCTTCCTTCTAGGAAGTGCAAGGATATTTAGAAAAGTTGTATTGAATTCATTTATGGCATCATCTAAGGGGAGGATTTTTAGGAAGTTCCAGTTAATAGATGAAAGTGTAGTAATGAACATTTCTGGGTTAAACCTGGAAAGGTTATGTATTATTTTATAAATATGCTGCAAAATAATAAGTATTGTTTTTCACCTTGTGTTGGGTCCAGTGACTTATTTATAGATGGTTTTAGATTAGCTTCAACTAGTATTAGAACATTATGTAATGTTTTAAGACTTTCTTTAAAACATTCCTATCAGACTTTCCACTTTCCCTCACTCCTACAAACTGGGCTGCATGTCTCTCCTACTTTATCTTTTCCCAATTTACCAGTCATAGGAAATGTGGATATAACCTACTTGCCCGTGGAAGAGTTGTAGTGAGTAAGAGACACTCCTTTGCTGAACTGGTATCCATAATATTCATCATTTAATGTTGACTGGAATTCCTATTTCGGTGGGAACCATCAGGTCTGAAGTAAAATTCCCATGAAAAATAGTTATCTCAAGGATAAAAGATTAAATGAAGAAAGTCACTGCAGAAGTCTGTTCTTTTTCTTTTTTTTTCAAATCATTCTTTATTAGAGGCAGATAAGCGCTGTTTTAAAAAGTGACTGTAGCAGTCTGTATTTATTGCAAACATATAGCGGCATGTTGGAGCATGTTCCTCAGTGGGCCGTCCCCGTGAATGTGTCCCTTTTGTGGGGAGCCCAGGAGGTTGGCCCTCCGAGCAACCATAGCCCATCTTTTAAAACTTTTTGTGAGAGTTTCATTTGAAAAAAAAATTTGGTGCCAATAAAAAAAACATAACTGTCAGTTATTATACCAAAAACAATTACATAAGTATAAAGCTCAAACTTAAACCTAGAAGAAATAGAAATATAGATTAATATAAGAATACCAAGTTTGAACATAGTGGCTTCCATGTTAACATGAGAAATATGAATCTTTGTCAGCACTTTCACTGTAAAGCTTCATCAGATCTGCCCTTTACTTAACCTAAACCTGAGGGATAATCTAGAATGTCCTAAAAATGACTCCTAGCAGAAGTTTTAAAAAAAATGTTGCCCTTCATATGAAACTAAGAGTGTGGGTTAGCATGTGAGGGGGGGGGTGTTGGCTGTGTGGTTTGAGATGGACCCTGAGTAATAGAGAATAAGTAGATTTATGGAGTCAGAAAAACTGGTCTTCTGTTGATCGTGAACAGTGTGTTTGCCTGGGTGAGATGGCCAGCCAGTTGGATTCGCTAGTGTGTGATATTAATGTGTGCCCCCTGGCTTGAGTTATAACATGAGGCCAGAAAACACGTGAAACAGAAACGAGGGCTTTCAGGGAAAGCTAATCAACTCCTGCCGAATTAAGTGGAGCAAGTATTACTGTAGTAGATGCTTATGAGACTACTGTGGAGGGGGAACCCTAGCTGCCAATGTCTGCCAAGTGGATGCAAGTACACTGGGTTTATGGGGCTCATGACTATCGAAGTAAACCTTATGCTGGAAGAGTGTAGTTTTTTATCTTCAATTATATGCAAAATCAAAAAACTAAGGTAGGGTCAGGCACCAAAGATGGGGAATTAAAGTGGAAGGTAGGGTCAGGCACCAAAGCTTCTTTAAACATCCTAAGAGAATGTGCCTGGTGCTTAAAAATCTTTGGAGAGACATTTAGAATAGCCAGACAAGAAAAGTCAAAAAGATTGGCATAATGGTTAAGGTGTTTACCTCACAAACAAGAGGTAGAGGGTTTGATTCTCACCATGAGAAATTGGCTGTGCTGAAAATGTCCCACAAGGGCAGCTAGCCTATTACTTTACCTATGAGCCTGTGATTTGCCTCTGCACAAGGGAGGGCCCATCAACTGACCTAGGGAACTACAGACCCATAAGCTTTACCAGTCTTATCTGCAAGGCCATGGAGAGAATTATCATGGTCCTGATCAGTAATGACATAGGAACTCTCCAAACACTGGACATACCCATTTTGGCTTTGTCAAAGGTAGGTCTTGTCTGCTGAATCTGGTGGATTTCTTTGAGAAGTCACCAAGGCCGTGGATGAGGGTAAAATGGAACATACCACTTCTCAAGACCTGGCCAAAGCTTTCAACACAATCTAACACTGGGGATCATAGATAAACTTACCGAGTTAGGCATAAACTGCTACATCATCAAATGGATAGCCAGCTGGCTCACTGACAGGACACATGACCGGAAAGGTGAATCCACGTCCGATAAGAAACCTGTTACTAGTGGTTTCCCACAGGGATCAGTGTTGGGATCCCACCTGTTTGGTATATAATTCTCAGAAGTGAAGGCCAATGACGGGGGCTTCTGGCTCACTAAGTTGGCTGACAACTGTAAGCTGGTAGTGATCACTGAATCCCCAAACAATGTTGATTTCCTACAAACAGGTCTAAAAATGACAAATAAAAAAAGGAGAGCAGTGACTAGAGGATGGATCTGAACAAAATGTAAATAGTAAAATGAACTATCCAACCAACCAGTAGAGAATATCTCTTTAGGACCGTTTCTTAGCTCACATGATCTACATCACTAATCTAATCAATTCTGGCGGGCTTTTTAAATAGTTTGCATGTGTCTGAAGAAACGATTATTCGTGAAAGCGCTTACCATTTTTATTGCTTTGTTTACTAAAAGTTTTTTATATTTGTACCAGCCATTTTGGTCAGATAGTTCTTTGTTTTACAAAAAATTACAAGTGACTGGTCCCAAAACTATATGGTCTGTGACTAAATGCTAAAAAAATGCATAATCATACCCTTCAGTAAATCACCCTTAAAGTAGAGCCATTGGTGAGGGACCTAGGAACACAGATAGATAACCTAAAGTTTGACCACCAGCTAGCTACAGTAGTGAGGAAATACTTCTATATGGTTCAACTTATAAGAAAAGGCATGGCGTCAGGATCAATGGAAGTCAAAGTGCCATTGTATTCACCTCTCATCAGGCCCATAATCAAGTACAGTGCTCCCTTCTGCATGTTCCTGACCAGACAGTTACACCAATTGGAGTGGTTCTACATGTTCCTAACCACACGCTTACACCAATCGGAGTGGCCCTAGAGGTCTCTCACTAAAAACAATACAAAGCATAAGACACATATCTTATGCAGACTGACTAAAGGCCCTATCCCTTTACCCTGTCTGATGTTGTTTATTGAGAGGGGACTTATGCCTGACCTACAAGGCATTTTCTGATCCAGGCCTGATGAAAATGTTACATATTCACAAGAAAAATTATATGAGGGTTATGCATTCCATAGACCTTAACTGTGACTCTAACAGAACTTGCTGGAGAGACAGATTTTTCTCCCAGAGGCTACCTCATCTATGGAATAAATTTCCCATCTTCTTAAAACAAAGTCCATCCATCACTCTTTTCAAAAAGAATTCGGACAAATGAATAGGGAACTGTAAATTCACTCTTGGGGCACTACCCATGTCCCGTATGAGTAGAGATAGCCTGTAAAATGACTCGGGGCTCCAACACCCAAAGACTCGCTGCCCTGATACTACCCCATCCCCTGTCTGGGGAATTAAGATATAATATTTTCATACTCTGGATATTATTGCATAGGCTTGTAAAGACTCTTGTGCCATTAGCCTAGTATTCAGCTATGAACATATGAAAATAAGAAGACAAGTAAAAAGACTTTGTGTGGTGTTAGCATTATGGAGTGTATGGTTTAAGGACAAAAAGAAAGAATCTCGCTGATATTAATTGTTGACCTCGAGAGTAAACCCTAAACATAGTGTTAGTGTAAAGCAGAAAAAGTGGAGGGTAGTGCTGGGACCAGCTAAAGTGTGGCCCAGTGGAAATAAGAGTTAGGTTTATCAAAGTCTGATGATTGTTTAGGGTAATCAAGCAAACACCTATGTTTGTAAGTAGAAAGTGATAAGCAAGCAACCCCTAAATGACCAGTAACTGCAAATGCAATTAGACAGTAGTAACAGGAAGGCAGTAAAGGCTGAAAATCTTATTAAAAGAAAAACAAAAAAATTCTTGGGGAGAAGTTCTGCACACCAAGTCTGATAAACGTCTGTGCAGTGTCTAGAAGTACAGCGGGTCTGAGGCTTTGAGGAAGTACAGCAGGTCTGAGGCTTTGGGGAAGGACCTGAAGTTGGAGGCCAATATTAATGCTATTAAATACATTATTAGGGCTGGATTCTACCATCAGAGTTTAAAGTCACAAAAAAAACCCAAAAAACTCTAATCTAAACCCACACCAACAGTACTAGTTCTTGTAGATGGGAAACAGTGATTAAATGTTTTGATAGTGGCTGGATTTAGATCCAGAGGTCCAAAGTCTTGGGGGAAGTCCTTTAAGCAAAAGTGATTAGTAGTACATGCGATGCTCCAGTTCTCTGAAGTTCAATAGACAGTTGTGTTCAGACCAGATGCCTTTCCAGCACTGAGTCTCACCTGCCATTCAAGTTCTTTTTTCTCCAGTTTGTCATTGGTGCTACCTTCTAATGGTCCAGCTATAATTCTGTTGAGGATGTCGAAGGAGAAGTTGTTGTGGCCAGATTTTTCATTGGTGTGCTTGTGGGTGGTTTTCATTTTACGTTTGTACAATGTTGGACAAGCTTGATTTTATCTTGTTGATTGTCTTACCCATGTAAAAGGCTTGGCATTTTTGGCATTGGGCTTAGTATACCACAGTGACGGTGTTGCAGTTACCACAGAAGGTGTTACTGTAGTGTTCCTTGTTGTTAGGACATCTAAAGCTAGTTTTACCACTCATAAATTTGCAGTAGTTGCAGTGTGGTGTGCCACAGGGGAAAGCACAAGGGGGTAAATGCTGGGATGTGTTGGTCTTCAGGAAGTCTCAGATATTAATATTTCTTCTTAAAGTGAAACTGGGTCTTGGTGGCAGAATTTTCTTGAGGGTGGTGTTGTCCCTGATGATGCACCAGTTCTTGATGATGACTTTCTTTAGTTCAGTGGAGTCCATGAAATAAGTTGACATCATGCTGGTGTTCCATTTGTCTTTTGTTCTTATGTCTAATTGGTATTTGGAGCTTGCAGTCATTCTGGTTGCTGATGGAGTACGAGTCTGGGTTGTTCCTTTTGGATTCCATGATATGTTTGAAAATTTCTTTAATCATCTTTATACTGTAGCCTCTGGCTAAGAAATCTTTTTCCAGGTCTAGAAGGTTTTTCATAAAATCTGTAAGTTCTTTTGAGACCCTGCTGATTGCCAGTCCTTGGGAACATTCTATTCGGTTTTGTAGGGTTAATGCTGTTTCTATGCATCAAAAGGTTGACTCTTGTGGGCTTGTGATAAAGGTTGTTTTTGATGTAGCAACTGTTTCCAGGCTTGCTGATAAGTAAGTCCAGAAAGTTTACCAAGTCCTGGTTGTGGGTGGTGGTAAATTTAAGGAAGTTGGTTGAGTTCCCGATATGGACGTGAAAATCATGTAGTTGTTCTAGGTTGCCGTTTTGTATTATAAAAATGTTGCCTATAAATCTCATGTAGTAACCAGTTGCTTTCTCTTGTTTCTGGATTCAGGCTGTACTGTCCAAAGGTTATTGGTTGCCTGTTCTGGTCCGGGTCCAGTCTTGGGGAGTTTCAGCATATCTGAAAAACCTGATCATGAGTTTCCTGTGGGTTTGTAGGAGCAGTACTCCAACTACTGTGGGATTTCCCCATGTCATTTGTTGCTGCTCTAGTGTATGGACTTGTGGAGGTCTTTGTATCCAGGTGGCTTTTCTTCTTGCCATACCTTGTTTTTGTAGGTCGGATGAATCTGTGTGGATGGTGGTGTAATCATCGTATAGGTTTCCTTTGATTTTTTTGTATTTTTTGTCTTTAAGTTTGTTTTCAAAGATGTTGGTTCTGCCTCATAATGCTTTGAAGCTGGTTTCCTTGTTGACCAGATTGCCACAGGTTTTTTCATGCAGTCCAAGTTCTACATTAGTTTTAGCATGTTGTTCTAGGTTATGTTGGAGCAGTAGGCTAACAAGTTTTAAGCTACTGTCTTTAAGACTCTGGTTCCATTTAGAGGTGAGTTCCTTATTTGTATTCCTGCAGAAAGGTCTTTTGATGGTTCTGAGGTCTCTGGGGACCAATCTTTTGTCAAGACAAAACTTCTAAGAGAGTTCTTCCCATTGGAGGCTTTTGATTCTTTTGTGAGTCTTTTTGAGTTGGTCCAGTAGTTCATCTTTTGTTGGTTGTCTGTCTTGTCTTCATTGGGATGGTGGTGAGCATCTAGATTAATGTCAAGGGTGGCTTGGGCTATGAGATCCTTAAACCAGGTATGGTTCATAGTGTGGATGGTACTGGTCAGAGTCATATCTCTACGTCTGGGTAGGACCATAAAATTCCTGACACAGTGTATGGTCCAGGAATCGAAAGTTAAAAATAATAACATAATAGCCTTCCCTACCAGAAAAGGTGAAGTTGAAGAAATGCCAACTCACCAGCTAGGTAAGTAGTGGTGAGCCCAGAACATAGGAAATGTAGATATAACCTACTTGCCCCTGGAAAGGATGGAGCTAGTTTGAGACACTGCTTTCTTGAGCTGGTATCCATAATAGCCATCATTTAATGTTGATTGGAATTCTTTTTCAGTGGCAATGATATGAACAAAATATGGATGAGGAAAGTATTGGATCTGATGTTGTCCTTTTCATTCTTCCTCATCGTGTGTGTACCGGATCCTACCTCGGATCTGATTCAGCCACATACACTATACTTTTTGGATCCAACTCTCGAGCTCCTCCCTCTACCCATAATGCCCTAGTTAGCTAACACTATCCCAGGTCCCATTTGCCACCCTCTTGCAAAGACACCGATCCCTCTCAGAGCACCACATTGGATAGTGTTTTTTTTTACAGTTTTTTGTGAGTAGTTATCTTTTGCTGCTATATTTTATACTACCTTTATCTCCTCCTTCTCCTATTTTTTTCTTGCTATATTTTATACTACCTTTATCTCCTCCTTCTCCTATTTTTTTCTAATAGTCGAAGTTCTTTCCCGATCGCATCATTTATAATTTTTGTTTACCATTTGGTAGTCTGTTAAGTACCACAGTTGGAACGTGTCTTCTTCTTTCTTTAACTTTTTCTGCCCTTTAGAGGGCATTCTATCTACAATTGCTGGTAGTTTACTATACTAAAAAAATGTATATTTAAAAAAAAAAACAGTCTGGGTCTTTCTCTTTCCCTTTCTCTTTCTTTCTTGCTTCTTTCAAGCTGTGGCTGAGAAACCAACTGGTTTTAAAAAGTGCACTTCCTGTGGGTACAAGATTCCTAATTCTGATGTCCACAGGGAGTGCATCTACCGCCTAGGAGTGGCAGACCTTGATACTGACCTATTTGTGCTGCTTTTAACTCTAGAGCACTGTCAGACAGGGGTAATAAGTAAGTCCTTAAGGGAATGCTGCTTCCCTCTTCATCTTCTTCATCAATGGCTCAAATCCTCAGTAATCCTGCTAAGTCTTCTTCGGAGACTAAGGAGTCTCTTAAGAGATCTCCTACCCATTTTCCAAATGTTTCAACTTTGACAACAGCTTCTTTGCAGCCTCCACAAAAAATTCAAAAAACTTTGGATCCGACTTCTTCATATCCTAAAAGAAAGCAGTCTGATCTAAAAACTTCAGACCCAGCTGTTATACTAAGTCTCCTCAAACCCGCTCATCTGGGTTTACAGTTGAACCAATCTCCCCTCGACTCCTTTTCCCATTTCAATAAAACAGCACCAAGGAGAGAGTCTAGGCCACAATCAACAACTTCATTCATCAGGTCCTCCAGAAGTCTTTCTGATGCTGATGTGGGTAGGATGATGAGGAAATTCTTCAGAGCTCAGATTCAACTCTGAGCTATTCTGTCTACATCTCCCATTGGATCTGTGAGCCTTCCATCCACTTCTCATGTAGTGATCTCTCTTTCTCCAATCTGTCCCACAGTTTTGGAACCCTCGGATCCAAGAGCCTCAAGAGTGTAGGTGTTGATCTGAAGATGGCTAGGTCTTCGATTCGGATGGCTTCCCTGACTAGTTCCACTCCTATTCCCTTGGATCGATATAAGTCTTGGAGCCAAAGCATCGGCACCAGATCCAGGGGTCCTGGGTTCCACTCCAATAATATCTGAGCCATCCTTGGCCCTTAGAGCTTCAGCACTGAATAACTCGGGTCCGACTTCCTTCTTGAGGCATGGATCCAGAATAACTCGGGTCCGACTTCCTTCTTGAGGCATGGATCCAGGCAGGACCTAGGCTTGGTTGTTTTAGCCCCAGTGTAGCCAGCCACAGTTTCTCCCTGGTCTGTCTGCCTTCAAGGTAGTGGAGAGGGCTTTCTCTTGACCGAGAGCTCTGATTACTCTTTCATCCTGGGATCCTACATTCCTTCCCCCCTTCAAGTCCGAGCTCTGATCCTATCAAGCATACTCCATGGGGACAGCCGGTACCATCTAGCATCCAGACAGTCCCCACTGAGGAACTTCCCATCTGTTTGGATACCTCTTCAGATCATCCCATTGAAGAGGTTCCTCAAAAGAGAACATACAAAAGGAGACACATATATTCCCCTATGGAATCTCTAAGCGAAGATGCAGACTTCAGTGAAGGGGAAGGGTCCCCCATATCTTCACTAGATGAGGTTTCATTTGGAAACATCCTGGAAAATATTAAGCAAAAAGGTGGATGGTATTCAGATTCTCCCTCCCCAGAAGACTCGTTTTGTTCTGGAAGCTTTCGGTTCTGGTCCATCTAAGTCTTGGATGACTCCCCTGGTGGATAATCTTATTGATTTGATCTCTCAACAGGCATGGAAGGAACCGGACTCTGTTGAACCAATTCCCTGATGCTCAGACAAAATTTTGGCACCCCTGAAGGACAGACCCCATTGATGCAAAGGAGTCCCTGTTCATGCTATGGTTGTGGCATCAACCACAAAAAAAAAAAAAAAAAAGCAGCTAGCAGAACTTCTCTGTCCATCCCCCTAACAGAGAACCCATGGGAGTTGGACAGGTTTGGAAAGTGCATATTTGCTTCAGTGACCTTTGTATTGAGGTGCCTGAATTATTTAGCACACTTCACAAGACTACAGCAGGATTTGACCAAGGAACTCTCTAAATCCCTCTCAGAGTCTATATCTGTGAAGGACTACAGGAAGTCCTCTTCAGAGCTGGCCACTGTGTTATCCATCTCCAGTGTGTCCATGAGCTTAATATCTCATGCTGTGTAGGGTACCTCATGGGCTGCCGGTTCAAGCATATGCCTGGATGTGGTTATGTGACTTTGTGGAGTCCTTCAAGTCTTCTTTCATTAATGCTCCCTTCGATAGAATGTCTTTGTTGTGCTCTTTTGTAAAAGAAGCACATTCCAGGAGTGAACAGGACGGAAGGATCCTGTCTGCTATAGGGATATGCTTTTCTAACCCTCAACGATCCTTTACTCAGAATCAAAGATGAGGAAAAAAAATGTGGTTCCATAAGTCTCAAGGTTCTTTCCAGGATGCATGCAGGGATACCTTCTCCAGTGGCAGAGGGGGAAGTTCAAATGGAAGACGCAGTCCTCGCAGCAGAGGAAGCCTGCAAAACCAGGGTTTCCTGAGATTCTTTTTCATATAGACCCTTTCAGTACTCCTGAAGGGTTGCCTGACTGCCCACCTCTGGAGGCAGTCAAGGGGTGCTTGTCTTTGCACTCAGACTCCCGGACTTCTATAACAAACAGTCTTGGGTGCTAAAAATAACATCCAGAGGTTATTTCATACCATTTTCCCAGATTCTCCCATACAAAAGAAGAAAGCTTTCCGATGTCCCATCCAGTCAGAGAGAAGCTGCAGCTTAGGAGATTCAAAAGCTGCTAAACAAAATCATCATCCAGGAGGTCCTACCAGACCAAAGAGGATTTGGGACTTACTGAAGGTTCTTTTTAGTGCCAAAGAAGGCAGGGGCCAGAGACCAATTTTGGATCCAAGCAACCTGAACTATTTTGTGAAGAAGTCCAAGTTCTGAATGGTCATGGTTCAGTCTATTCTGCCCTTTTTGTGCAAGGGTGATTGGATGTGCTCAGTCTTCAGGATGCATACTATCACATCAAGATGAACTGACAATCCCAAAGATTTCTGCGTTTATGGCTGTGAGCCAGTCACTATCAGTTCAGAGCCCTGCCCTTTGGTCTCACCACGACAGGTTGTTTACCAAGGGTATGGCAGAGGTAGCAGCTCATTTTGAGACTGCTGAGATTCTGAGTGTTTCCTTCCATAGATGACTGACTTCTTATTGCCCCAACCAAGCATCTCCTAGAGCAGTCCAGGAACTATTTGCTCCAACTTTGTCAAAGGCTATGCATTTCAGTCAACACCTCCAAATCTCAACTACAACTTGTACAAATCACAGGAGAACTTGTACAAACCATATAAAAGGAGTTCATAGGTGCCCAACTGAATACAGTAATACTTGTGCATACAATTAAGTTTCAGGTGCAGCAAATTCTTGTTCACCCTTCTCGAGCCAGACTTGTACTTCAGGCTGTAGGTTCAGTGGTAGCAGCCATAACCTTAGTTCTAATGCCCTGGTTCTATATGCGTGATCTCCAATGGACTCTAGCTGTTCAGTGGTCTATTCTGCATCATCCTCTTCCTGGAGGAAGTTCACTGTGGTCTGCAAGAATCATCTTCATTGGTGGATTCAGTCAGACAAAGTTGATCTAGGCCATCCCTTTATCCTGTCTCCTCCAGTAGCCATGGTAATCATGGAATTGAGGTGGAGGGCATTAAATCTGCATATCATTGTTCTAGAGATGAGTAGGTCCTACTAGTGTTGTAGGCCTTTCAAGATGTTTTCCCTTTAGGTACTATTGCATTACAGGCTGACAACATGTCTGTTGTCTGGTACATCAACAAACAGGGAGAAACCTAATCTTACCCCCTTTGTCGATAGGAAATGAGAGTGTGGCAGTGGGCAATCTCCTCCAACCACTTTTTTATGACATGCACATATTGTGGAATCCAAGGTACTTGTAGAAAACTCAGCAGGTCATTTTTGATCCCTCATGAGTGGTCTCTCAATCAGTCAGTGACAGAGAAGATTGTCCGTCATTGAGACCAACCCTGCTGTGATCTCTCTGCATCTCCCCACAACAACAAGTGCATCAGATTCTTTCCCCTAATCAGGGGGAGTCGATGAAAGATGCTCTAGTCCACATTTGGCCCTCTGGTCTCCTTCATGCTTATCCCCAGTTACCTCCAAATCCAAAATTCTTACAGAAGGCACCTCTGTTGAAGAGCTCAGTTATCCTCATTGCCCCCTTTAGGCCTCACCAAGTGTAGTTTCCCTTCTTTTAGTCTCCTCTTTGATATCCTGTATGGATACTTGACCTGAGTCCAGACCTTCTCTCACGTTCCTCTGGGATGAAGCATCCCAGTATTCCTGACCTCAAACTGACCGCATGGTTTCTCCAATTCCACTGATAGCTAGACAGCCCAGGCTTTCCTCCCCAGTCTGACAGATACTTCTTTGTATGTACTCAGCAAGGCCTCTCCTTATCAAGGCCTTCTAAAGCACATTTTACTAGGTCCATGGCCACTTCTGCCTTCTGGTCTAGAGCCTCTATTGATGATATTTGTGCAGCAGCTACTTGGTGTAATGCTCATACCTTTATTGCTCATTACAAAGTAGATTTGACTTCCAGAAGCAGAGCTGCCCTTGTTTCGGCAGTTCTCTGGAATATCCTTACATGAGGGCCATCCAAGATTCATATAGCTGGGGACTCTATCCCACATGTTGAGGAATAATGAAAAGAACAACATAAGATGTTAAAGTTATGTTCTTACCTTAACTTGACATATGTGTTGTCCATTTTCGCTCTTCCTCAACTCCCCACCCTCCTTCCCCCTTCCCTTCATATTCTGGAGTGACCTTGTGGATTTTATGGAACCCTTGTTCCAGGTTTGAGCCTTATCTTTAATGTTCTTTCCTTCTTCCTGCTCTATCTTAGGATCTATAAGGCAGCAAACTAGACCTGCGGTATTGTTAGCTAACTAGTGGATTATGGGTAGTGGAGGAGCTTGAGAGTTGGATCCAAAGGTCTAGTGTATGCTGCAGAGTCAGACCCAAGGTCAGAACTGGTACCCACACATTGAGGAAGAATGAAAATGATGCATAGTTATAGTGAGCACATAACTTTAATTTTTGTCTGAATGAATGCTTAAAGGAAATGGGAATGACCTTGAGTAAAGATAAAAGTAAGGGTTTGGGTGATGTGGTGAAAACTCGGAGTGTGTATTTTGCAATGAATGAAGTGTCTTTGCTAGAAATGAAATTTGGGAAAACAATGTAGTTACGATGGATGAGAAGGGTTAATAAAAGAAATATAACAAATGTATTTTCTGTGGAGGAAGTTATCTATTAGCATTAAGGAAAATGTTTATCTAGTAAATTCAAAATTAATGGGAAAAACAGCATTTATGTCAAAAGTTTAAGTGATAACAGTATAATATGAAAAAGAAATTGTGCAATTGTTTTCTTTTTTATATGATTCAAAATTAAACTCAGCAAAAAGAGGTGTGTTCTATACGAGTGAAGATGAATGGGGATAGGGGTCACTAAATCCAGTTGTTTATCCTGCTTCTTTAAACTTGTATTGAGTGTGTTAAACTAGGTAAAGGAAGAGAATTGGAATTTAATAGTGAGAATGTTTAAATGAGAATATGAAAGAGAAAAAGAATATGTGCATGAAGAAATTAAAAATTATCAAGAAAAAAATGCTAATATGGAAAATAAAAATTGAAGATATAGAGAAAGATAGAAGGATGTCTATAATAATGTGATGAAACATTATTAAGTAAATCCATGAGAAAATGTACCAGAAGAAGTGATTAAAGCAATTAAAATAAGGAAAATGTTGTGTACCAAGAGAGTAGAGTGTCAGGATTTCCTATGGAGACTGGTAATACATAAGTTGTCAGTAAAGGAAGATAATGCCATATAAAAAGAAAGTGAAAAGAATGTGTTTATTTTGTGGAAATGACTTCAGAGCATTTTTAAATGTAAAAGAATGATGAAACTGGGAAATGTGTAAAGACATTTTTTATTTGAGAATGTTAATGGCATAAACAATGTAGATATGGATATAATAATGAAAGAAACAACTGAAACAAATCCACAACTGAAATGCAAATTTAATCCTCTGACGTCTCGGCCTTAGCCTTCAAGGAGTAAAAAACGTACAAACACATACACTTTATATAGACCAAACACCAATTACTAAAACAATTATACAATAAATCAATTGTCTGCAAAGCACAGCATTATGTCAAATGAATACTCTCCAATTTAAATCTTCATTAAGGCCCTGTGGATACTTAGCGTTAAATTTTAAGATATAAATAGCTTCTTTATATAATAAAACCTGTTTAATATTCAAAATATCATGCCAGGAACAATTTATTTTTTCCAAAACTGTATGCCCATGTAACAAATTTTACATTGGGGAGACCAAAGGGGCATTTAAGGTTAGGCTTATGGAACATGCTAGGGACATTACTAATAATAAAGAGGAAAGTTCTATAGCTGTACATTTTAGAAATTTTCATAATAGTAAAAATGAGGGGTTACAAGGTACAGTTTTGGAAAAAATAAATTGTTCCTGGCATGATATTTTGAATATTAAACAGGTTTTATTATATAAAGAAGCTATTTATATCTTAAAATTTAACACTATGTATCCACAGGGTCTTAATGAAGATTTAAATTGGAGAGTATTTTTTTTGACATAATGCTGTGCTTTGCAGACGATTTATTGTATAATTGTTTTATTAACTGGTGTTTGGTCTATATAAAGTGTATGTGTTTATACGTTTTTTTACTCCTTGAAGGCTACGGCCGAGACGTCAGAGGATTAAATTTGCATTTCAGTTGTGGATTTGTTTCAGTTGTTTCTTTCATATTTCATATTGTTTTTTTTGGTTGCTTATATTGATTCATGTCGAGTGATCCACAACTACACTTGCCTCGTATTTTTCGAGATACTGTGGATGGTACACAAATGTCGTTGGATAATTTTTTAGCCAACCCTTCAGATCGTGCGGAACGGGGTTCTTCACAAAGAAATGTGGCTGGAAATATATCTACGGTTTGGGATAGATGGGAAGACGATAGAAAAAAACGTTTTCCCAATCCCTTTAACAATGTGGGGCGTAAATTACCAGAGTCTATTAGTACCGAAAGTAAGTCTCTGTTTGATGAACTAGAGAAAAACATGTGGAAAGAGACTGCCACGTTTTTTAATATCTGTGGTTTACAAAAATATGTTGATCTTGACATAACACCTAGGGGATTAAGAGTTTATAAAGATCCAACTACCCCTTTTGATCTACAGAAAGACACAGATATTGCTTTCCACAAACGTTGGGTTGCAGCTGCTCATAAATGTGTATCCGAATGGGTGCACATACTTATTGAGCGGGGCAGAATCAAAGAAAGAGAATTAGGTTTGGAGATAAAGAAACTTTGTGAAAACCTTATAGTGTGCACTTCTGCTTCCACTATGGATGATTTTTTGAGTAATATGAATGTCAAATTAAGAAACTATGAGACTTTGTTATTGGAAAGAAAGAAGGTGAAATGATTTAGGGACTTACGGGACTATGAGAACAACAAGGCTTTCTTCTCGAGAGCCAATCGAAAGAAGCCACGTAATCGGGTGCGGTTTCAAAATGATTACAGAAGTGAGGGTAATCATAATTCATCGTTTTCAGCATCTGAGGGTGGTTACACCTCCTATGAAGAGATGGAAAATCCTAATGTAGAATTTCCTACATTTTCAATGCCACAACAACCCGATAGATTTCATCAAACTTTTCGTGGAGAAACAAGTAGTGCCCGTGGAGGTTCCCAGGGGAGGAAACGCCAACGAGAAGCCCATGGACCATTACAAAGAGAATAATTTCCACAGGGGGAACATAAAAGAGGTAAATTGTGATACTTCTTCTTTACCTCTTGAACAAGATTATGTTGTTAACTTGTCGGGACATTTTTTTACGGAAACTGAACTTGCTGTTCTTAATCGGGGATTGAAATTTATCCCCACTGTGATTTGTCGTGTACATGAAATGAAAAGTCATATTTATAGATTTGGTAGAAAGCTTCACTTAAAAAGTTTCTTTTATAATTTACATGACAATTTGAGTTCAGCATCTTCCGTAGATAGTCTCGATTTTTCAGTGGATAGTCTTCATACGTGCACATCGGATGATGTGTACGATGCCTATTATAAATTTGATACTGAATGTGTTAAACAAGTGAGTTGTTTTACACCCCCAGTTCTAAATAATGATGTTGTGCATTTTGTAAATTTGTTAAACCTTTCTATTGAATATGCATTTGAAAAATATATGAAATGCAGAGCTAATGTACAATATAATATATGTTTTAAGGAATGGAAAGCTCTGCTTAAGTTGAGTAAAATGAATGAAGTTATTTTTAAACCATCTGATAAAGGCAATAAGCTTGTTGTTATGCATTATTCTCAATATTTTCAAATGTGTATTGATCATCTAAATGATAATGATGTTTATGAAAAGGTAGGACGTAATTTGTATAATGATGCTGTAAGGGAATATAATGAGTTACTTAAGGGTGAAAGGTTAGGCTTTTTTTCCAAAACAGATTTAAAGAATAAATTTAATATAGAGGGTTGTAAAATGGCTACCTTCTATTGTCTCCCAAAAATACATAAAAATTTAAAAACACCACCGGGGAGACCTATTGTTTCCGGTTGTAATTATATTCTGCATAATTTAGGTCTTTTTTTACATATTTTTTTATGAATTAAGGTAAAGACTTTACCATCATACATAACTGATGTTTTTGATTTTATAGAAAAGATTAAAGATGTTAAGTGGAATGAGCGGATGTATTGGGTCACTGTTGATGTTAAGAGCCTCTACACTAACATTAGCCATCAATTTGGTATGGAGGCCGTGAGCTTTTTCTTAGATCATCCTGCCACTGAGTATATTTTAGAGCTTATTTATTTTTCTTTGACACATAACTTTTTTGAATTTAATGATTGTCTGTATCGACAAAAATGAGGTACAGCTATGGGGGCAGCTTTTGCCCCCATGTATGCAAATTTAGGTATGGGCCTTTTTGAATCTGAATTTTTGTAGAGAAATAATTTTTTTCATAAACATGTTATTAACTATTATAGGTTTGTGGATGATTTGATTTTTCTGGTTGAGGATGGTGAAGCTTTAGTAGATAATTTTATTTTAGACTTGCATAGAAACAGATTTTCTTTGAAGTTTGATGGGTTTAAAAAGGGTACATCTATTCCTTTTCTTGACATCATTTTAAATATTGTTGATGGAAAGAATTTAGTAACATCTGTCAATAGAAAGTTTGATGGGGTTACACAGTATGTTTATGGCACTAGTTGCCATCCCCCACATACGTTGGAAGCCTTGCCGTATGGGGAAATTTTAAGAATTTATAGATTATGTAATAATGAGGTTATTTTTGATAAGGAATTAAATTTATTGATGCAAATGTTTAGTCAGAGGGAATATACTAAGGAAGTAATTCAAAACAGTTATAAGAGGTTTTGTGGATATAGGTGTAAAAAAGTTAGTAATAATGTGTATACTAGGTGCCCAGATGCACATAATGATAAGATTGATAAACAAAGGGACATCTTGTATTTTGTTACAACTTATGGTTGTTTTACTGCTGAATTGGTTAAGTTAGTTAACCATTATTGGAACTATTTTAGTTCTTTGAATAATGTGTCATCATGGTTGGATGTCAGAATAAGATTTTCTTATAAAAGAGGTAAGAATATAAAACATTTTTTAGTGAAGAGTAGATTTGTTATGCCTTTAGCTAATGTACAACGTAGTTTATCATTAAATGGCACTTTTAAGTGTGGTAAATGTAAGGCTTGTAGTTTTGTAGTTAATAGTTTCCCCTGTATTAATAATGTTAGTTTTAATACATGTAGTGCTTTTAGTTGTAACTCTGAGGGGGTGATATATGCCCTTAAATGCCCATGTAATAAATTTTACATCAGGGAGACCAAAAGGGCATTTAAGGTTAGGCTTATGGAACATGCCAGGGACATTACTAATAATAAAGAGGAAAGTTCTATAGCTGTACGTTTTAGAAATTTTCATAATAGTAAAAATGAGGGGTTACAAGGTAGAGTTTTGGAAAAAATAAATTGTTCCTGGCATGATATTTTGAATATTAAACAGGTTTTATTGTATAAAGAAGCTATTTATATCTTAAAATTTAACACTATGTATCCACAAGGCCTTAATGAAGATTTAAATTGGAGAGTATTCATTTGACATAATGCTGTGCTTTGCAGACAATTGATTTATTGTATAATTGTTTTATTAATTGGTGTTTGGTCTATATAAAGTGTATGTGTTTGTACGTTTTTTACTCCTTGAAGGCTACGGCCGAGACGTCAGAGGATTAAATTTGCATTTCAGTTGTGGATTTGTTTCAGTTGTTTCTTTCATATTTCATATTGTTTTTTTGGGTTGCTTATATGGATATAATAATGCACTGATTTTATAAAAAAATGATAAGAAATACATGAAAAGAGTAGTTGGTTAATTTTATGTAATATGGGTTATTTGGAAAGAAAGACTGACTGAAATATTGTTTAATGGCTTTTGGCAGATATATTGCAAAAATTAGATTATGGTTGTGGAAGGAGTGTGGGGTCAATTATGTAAGAATAACATTGTGGACGTTGTAAGAAAAGGAAATAGAAATGTGTATATGTGGGCCTGTCCATGTTTAAATTTTGTTAAGATGTAAATAATGTTTTTTATGTTGTGTTAAAAAAGGACACCCTCCCTTTTCAATAGGTGCCGTGTGCTCTTTTGCACTGACTTAATCTACCAACTTCTTAAGCAGATGTGACCTTGGTTTAAAAAAATCATCCAAAGGATGATACACTCAGGAGTGCAACACCCCCCCCCCCCCCAATTCTGTACTGCAGTATTGGCTATCCATTCACCTGGTGTGGGAATAGAATCCATTGTCTTGTGGTCTATCAGCACAAAAGACAAGTGTGCTACCTGTTACACCGCTGATTTCTGATATGACACTGGGCCGCTCAGCACTATATTCTCTATGTGGGACATCTATCAGTCCATTTATCCTTTGGTCTAATGCCCTAGTTGCGGTTGGGGAGGTAGCATGCTGAGCAGACACACCTTTCTTATTTACAGTCCGTAGTTCATTCTGTGAGAGCCCCAGGCATTTCTAGGAAAAATAAGAGATATAATTCTTCCACTGTTCTCTGGGTCTGCCCATGACCTTCTCCTAGTCTTTGATGCCTAGTACACTTCCACTGAATGGTGCCCTGGGTCATTCTCACAAGGCACACCAACTACATCCACTGACTCCTTTCAGCATAGAGGGACAGTGACTGTGATCTGAGACTCACAAGGATTGCCATGCTGCTGGAGCTGTCAAGGAGAGTGAATGCAGCTTTCTTGTAAGGTTACCTGTTAATGCCATTTGTATTTGTGATCTCATCCTCTCTGTCACTACCCAAAGCTCATGACTGTAGTTAAGGATGAGGACATATATTGTCTGGTGAACTGACCTCTTTTTCTTATTACACAGCTTTTTCTTCATCATCGCTGTGCCATATAATGCCTGTAATACTTACATAGTGCACCTCAATCCCCCAGTCCACTTTAACTTCACTCATGAACAAGACCCCACGATATTAAATCTCTTCCAAATGAAGCAGCTGATGTTCATCATTAGATAACTCTTGCAGTAGCCTAAGCTTTATGGGTTATATCATGCCAAGGATATTTCAGTCAATATCCATAACCTCAGGGCATCTTCCCTGCAGCCTAACTGTTAAAAGACTCAAAGAGAGATGCATAGAATCAGTGGTTAGGCAACCAGTAGTTTAGAACTTTCCTGCTTTTGAAGTGAACACCTCTGGCAGGTTTTGACGGATTGGTAGTTAGCTAGGTTTTCTTCAAGAAAGGGCAGCTAATTACCCTCCTGGAAAAAAAAATTCCACAAAACATATGTTTTGTAGAAAAATTATTTCATTTTTTTAAGGAAACGGTTTAAATTGTCAAAACTGTTTAATTTGCAATTCTTATATACATTAATGGACCGTCATGACTCATTTTAGTTAAGAATCTTGCATGTTCATCATTTTGATCACTACTGCAGTAGCCTTAACTATATGGCTTATATCCTGCATAGGATATAATGGCCAGCCAGCTTGAAAAGCTTCAGGGTACCTTCCACTCATCCAAACTGTTAGTCAGCTCAAGTTGAGCTGTCTGAAAGACGGGTATGGGCACCAAGCCCTTCAGAGACTTTCTGCCACCAAAGAGAGCTCTTCTCTCTGGGCTTTTGAGGCTCGACAGTTGGTTTGTACTGTTCCACTGTTGGGCAAATAAGTTCCCTTTGGGGAAAAATTCCACATATTATTTTTACTGTTTAACTTTACTTTTCTGTGTGGGAGGGGACTTTTGTAGCTAGAATATATGTTTTTATTGACTGCCATGTGACTTTGCTGTACTTTTAAATGGGAGTGCAATTTTGTGTTTGCAGTTTAAAAGTTGATTTAAAATTCAAAAATTTTTTTTCCTGTGGAAAAACTATGTTTAAATTACTTTTTTCTGGCTAGTAAACTATTAGAGGGCGTTTTACTATTTTTAGTTCGGAAAAGTGATTTTATATTACTTTTGAAATTTTAGCAGCTTGTGCTTCTTAGTTTCCACAAGAAAAAGGCACAATTTTCAGCCTGATCATGGAAAAAGCTACTGATCCCATGGTCGGTCCTTCTTTCAGATAAAAAAAAGAAAAAAATAACTAACTAGCCTTTGCCAGCACAGCAGATTATCTATTTGCCCAACCAAAGGTGGGCGATTCTTCAGTGGTCAGAACTGATTCCTCAAATGACAAATCTTTTTTCCCAGATCCCTCTGTAGTTGTCCATGCAGCCAGTATGGACTGGGGTCATCCACATCCTCTGTGGCTGTTGGGGTCCCCTTATAGTGGGCAAGAGAAAGATACTTTTGTCAGTGTTGGAAGAAGGGGCAAGGAAGGTACCTCTGCTTAACCATGATGTTGAGCTCATCCCTGTGGAAGCTGTTGCTGCCATTAAAAATCCTGTTTGTCTTAAGATTCCTGTCAAAAAGAATCAGTAAACTAAACATATATCTACTCCTGCTCCATTTTTTCTGGACAGAGGTAGTTTATTATGTCTGGCTCAGGGTCTTCTATAGGCTATTGACCCTTCTTATCAGGTGGTTTCTGATAAGAAAAAAAGGGATTCCCCTATTCCTGAAATGATTCAAGAAGATGAATTTAGAGAAGAATATGATGGGACAGATACAGGTTGTTCTCCTCAGAATTCTTATTCATACTCATAGGAGAGGATATTACCTGCATCTTCCTGTCAAGTATTATCTTTCTGTGAGACTATTCACAGAATGTGCTTGTGTTTAAGGCATGAGAACAATGAGGTTTCTCAAATCCTCAGAAAATACTGTGAAATGTTACAACTGGAATTCCCTGAACCTCCCCCCATCCCAGTTCTGTCAGCATAGGAGGATGTGTTTGTTACAGCCTGTGCTTTCCCTGAAAGTCAGCCTGATGCACCTAACAAAGCAGATAGAATTTACAAAGTTCCTCAGCCTGTCAAATTCTGTACATTCACCCTAGACCTGATGCAGTATCTATAGCTTTAGTTAATCCAGCTGCTGCCAAGCATTTTGTTAATTCTAACCCTTTCCCTTCTTCTTCTCTTAAGGATGGTAAAACAATCAATAAATTTGCGAAAAGAGTGGATGCTTCTGCAGCTTTCATTTTCAGAATTGATTTGTCAGGCTCGTATGTTAAAACTTTATTCTGTCTAATTGTTGAAGTATGATGAATGTTGAATCTGCAGTTTCTTCCTATGAGGAACAATCTGCTGTGTGTGGTATGTTTCTTCTTTTTCTCAGGGCATTTACTCATTGGTTAAATTGTGTTTATGACTCTGTTGATACTACTTCCAGGGCTGTTGCCACTGGCACTGTGTTGAGTTTGTTTGTCTGACTGGCTTCTCAAAACCTCCCAGAGGATGTAAAAAATGATATTTTAAATTCAATTTTGGTAGAGATTTAGTTTTTGGGCTGCAGAGGGTATCAAAATGTGATGAGGGGTTAAGCTGAAATAGGAAGTCTCTGAGATATTTCAGCCCTCCTTCTTTACAATTTCCAAGGGGTTTTCTGTTCTTTTGTTCAGTTTTGGCAAGAAATAAAACAGTCTCTTCAAAATACTGGTAAGCAGGCATGTAAAAACAATAGCAGGGAGTTTCCACAAAGAAAGCAGGAACCCCAAAACAAAGGACAGTTGAATAATTCAGAATGGTTGTTTAAGGGGCTTTGTCCCACCCCACTGCCCCGGCAGTCTCTCATCCCTTTCAGACAGTCTAAATATCCATTTCTCACTTTGGCAACGGATTGTTTCCAACAAATGGGTTCTGAGATTCAGCAGGGGTACAGATGGGAGTGGGAAAATACATCCTTTCAAGGGAATTATTCCACATCCACCAGACCAAACCCCTTTGTTCCCTCCTGTCTAACAGCACATGCTTTCACAGGGGGCAATAGAAACAGGTCCTCCTTCCCAGTGGAGAAGTTTTTATTCAAGAATGTTTCTGGTGCCAAAAAAAGAAAATGCCTAAACCAGTTTGTGATAATGTCCAAGTTTAAAATGCTTTCACTACACAATTTCTTACCCATTCTTCCTCATTTGAGTTTTGTTGTAACCGGAGATTTAAAAGATGTATATTATCATATTCCTATCCATCCAAACTTCAGACTTTTCTTAAGGTTTTATGTGTCTGGATCTTATGAATTCTCTGCCTTACCCTTTTGGTTATCCACTTCTCCAAGAGTGTTCACAAAGTGTCTAACCAGTTATAGCACATTACAGGCTAAAGGTTATCCACATTTTTCATTATTTAGATGACTTGCTTATCTCAGCAGAGTCATTTTAAAGTGTGAGGAATTTCTCACTTGGGTGTGAGATCTCTTCTGCAGACTGGGATTCCAAAAGATCATTCAAAAGTCTTTTTTGACTCCATCACACAGGATTGTATTCTTGGGGTGCCTGTTGGACACCTCAGTACAAAGAGCCTTTTTTCATGGGACAAAATAAAGCTATATTTAGACCTTTTCCATGGGTTTTTCCCTCAGACTTTGGTCAATGCAAGGGAATGCCTCAGGATACTGCATTTTATGGCATTTATGTTTGTCATGAAACTTCTGGCAAGACTCCACATGAGCAAAAATACGATGTTATCTGAAGTCTCTTTGGTCCCAGCACTAGCACCAATTACCTTTTTATTTTCCAGTTCTCGGATTTGTGAGAAGAGAAGTCACTTTGTAGAGACCTCAAATATCTTGGAATCCAGGTCTCCCCTTCTCGTCTCCTGATCCAAAGCAGTCAGACATCACAGGTGTCTTGTACTTTGCTTGAGGAGCAGTGTCAAGGGGGATAAAAGTACAAGGTATCTTGGACAAAAAAGACAGACACACGCACATAAATGTAAAAGAGATGCTTGCCCCTTTCAAGGCACTCAACTCTCTGACTCACATTTGGTCCCCAAGTCTACTTCAAGTTGTTACGGACAATATCATAGTGTTGTGGTACATAAACAAGCATGAGGGAACCAGATCTTACCCCCTCTGCAGACTAGCCATGTTAGCTTGGGATATAGCTTTACATTATTGTCTCAATCTACATGCTTCCTGGATTCTGGGAGAGCAAAATTATGTGGCAGGCAACCTGAGCAGAACAAAGGCAGACCCTCACAAATGGGAACTAAATCATGGGATCTTCTAACAGTTGATACATCTGTTGGAAGTTCCTCAAGTAGACCTTTTTGCCTGGTATTCCAAGAGAACATTCAAAAAAATATCCTCCAGCTCCATGCAAGAAGGCCTGGAAGATGGATGCCTTTTATTTTCCATGGAAGGGAATGTTCCTATATGCTTTTCTACCCTTTCCACAACAATATCTAGGTACTTTTAAGGATTCAGAAGGAATCCCCCAAGATCACTGTGGTGACTCCTTTCTGGCCCAGGCAACAGTGGTTCTCCATTCCTTTAAAACTGGTCAAGGGCAATTACCACAAGTTTCCTCACAGAATGGACACATAAGAATAGGGATGTTTGATGCATGGAACCATGGATACATCCCAGTCCCAAACAACTTCAAGTGACTACCTAGATGATCGGGTCTTAATATCTTTTAGGTACCTGTTTACTGAGGACATGCTTTAATGGAATGTGAGACACCACTACATTGATGTGGTACATAAACAAACAGGGGAACTAACTTCTACCCTCTGTGCATACTAGCCATGGTAGCTAGAGATTTAGCTTTTCAACACGCGCTCACTCATTTACAGACATTTACTTTAACAACAGCGCAATAGCTGAGGCAGAGAAGCTAAGCAGGACCAGGACAGACCTATGTGAATGGTAATTGAATCAGGATATCATCCAAGAATTGATGCAGCACCATGGAACACCTCAGATAGATCTTTTTTTGCCTTCTGTCACAACAATCACTTAGCAAATTTCTGCTCAAGGGCTCCATGAAAGAAGGCCTGAAAAACAGATGCTTTTTCTTCTTGCACAAGAATGTTCCTGTATGATTTTCTACCTTTTCCATTGAATCCATGGTCATTTGGGAGATTCAGAAGGATTCTCTACAGATCATTATAATGACTCCCTTCTGGCCCAGGCAACAGTGACTCTCCCTTCTGCTGGAAATGGCCATGGGTAATTATCACAAGCTTCCTCATAATCTGAGTTTGCTCACACAGGACAAGGGATGCTTGATATATCCTGATCCCAAACAACTGCAGTTCTAAGAATTTTAATACCTTTTAGCCACCTATTTTCTGCAGGTGAGCAGTAGTTATTAAAGAAAGTAAGAAAACTTGCTACTAGAAAATCAAATATTAGAAAATGGAAAAAAGATTTTCTAGTTGGTGCCAAGATAAGAACCAGGACCCTTTTACACTATTTATGTGTTACTTTCCTATGCCATGTCTTATTCCACAAACAGGGTAATTTACCTGCCATTTCCAGATGTCTAGCCATGGATCCCTATTTTTCAATACAATCTGATGTGAAATTGTTTTTGAAAGTGGTATTGCATACCAAGTGTCCTATAAAACAGGTGGGTCCTCCTTAGGATCTTAATATTTTTCTTGGAAAACCTAACTCTTGCTCCATTTGAATCATCCCATCAGACTGACTTAAGGTTTTTAACATCAAAAACATTTTTACTGATTGTTCTAATGTTTGCAAGAATAGTTAAGTTGCAAGCTCTTGTTGTGAGTCGACCTCATCCCACTTTCCACAAAGATATTGATTACTTAAAAGCTAATCCTTCATTTATGCTTAAAATGGTATTCAGGCTTACTCTGAGCCAGAACTAGTCCTCTCCCTGTCCTCTTTCTGTAACTTAAAAATGAGGAGGAAATGCTACTTCATGTCTTAGATTTCCACATACAGCTCAGCTATTATATTGACAGAACTAAATCCTTCAAAAAGTCTGATCAGTTATTTATTTCTTGTGAAGGTAAAGAAGAAAGGACAACCTGTGTCAAAAGAGACTATTTTCAAAATGTTGTCTCATGCTATTACCTATTGCTGTACTCCCCACAGCAAGGTAATTCCAGGCTGTCAAGTTTCATTCTACCAGCACCTTGGCTTTATATGTGGCTTTTTGGAAAGGGTTGAATTCAAGAAGTATTCCAGAAACAGCAAATTGGTCCTCTATACATACCTTTACAAAGCAGTACAAGCTAAATTCCTTCTCTAGGTCTAGGACATGCTTTGCTAGGACCATTCTCTAAGGACTCTTGGACCCTCATCCTTCCTTCATCCTCCTAGTTAGTGTAAGCTGTGGTAATCTACCCATACAGCTAAGGCTGCTGCAGCAGTGATCAGTATAATAAGCACAGTATAGTTATGTAAGTAAATGTATGAATAATCACTCCTGCAGTAGCCACTCCCTCCCTCCATCCCCTTTATTTTTGTATGTTTTTGTTGCCAAGGTGAGGACATATATTATTTTAACTAACATTTTCCTTTTTGGGCTCTAGCCTTCCTCTCTCAGTTGAAATGAAAGCTCTGAAGGGCTAGGTGCACAAACCACTCTTTTTTTAATTCACCTCAGCTCAGGCTAATGATTTGGGTGTGTGGAAGGTGTCCTTGAAGCTTAAGAAGCTGGCCAGCTTTTCTATCCTTAGCGAGATGTAACAAATATAACCAATATAGCTAAGGCTATGTAGCAGAGATCAGTTGAACATCTAGTGTTATGGTAAGTTTACTTACACAACTGTACTTTCTGTAGCCCAGATCATCAAAATGCAGAATTTCAAAGGAGATACTGGTATCAACATTAAATTTATCTAGATCTAAAATTTGTCACTGTTTCACTGCCTTTCCTACTTTTTTACAGATCACCTTGGTCAAATGGCTACAAAGGACTCAAGAAAAAAACACTTTCCCCAGAATTTAATAAACTCCGAGTAGGCACCATGTAGAGCCTACATGGAATATATCTATGTACATGGCCACGGTTCCCTCTCAGCAGAGTGCTATGCATATTAGTGATGGTGCACTGACAAGGGAGAGCATAGAAACAGGGATATTGAATTAGTGTAGGGACATGTGCAGAGCCGGCATGTGGTTGTGGATGCCTGGTCAGATGTTATGTACAGGGTATGGCTCCCTGTAATGCACCCCACCACTGTTGAAATGCTGTGAATTGTGTTAAATGTGTAATATATAAGTTTATATATATATATATATATATATTTTTTTTTTTTTTATTTTTTCCCTGCATGTTTGTGTGGCGCAGTGCGCAGCAATGCCAAGCCACACTTACATATAGACAGCTGACACCTGCTACACATGTAAAACTAGAAACCTGATGTAATCAATTATCATAATTAATTATTTTATTTTTCCATTGTAATTATTTTTTGTAATTGCCATTTGCACGGCTTGGCACAGGTTGCCAATTATACATACATAGCTGATACCTGCCAGACATCTAAAAATAGAAACATATGTAATTAATTAATGATTTAATTATAGGGTTGTTTATGCATGTTTGTGCAGCACTGTATGATGCTCAACAAGACTAACAGGTAGCCTAGTAGTATATGTATAGGTATACTAGTTTTTATAATATCCAAGTAGCTAAATGGGTAGAGCTACAGCCTTATATGCAGTAGGTCCTTGGTTGAAGTCCACAGCAGGCAGAATATGTTTGTAATGTAATGTACAATTTTATTTAATTTAATAACAAAATTGTGAAATATGACACTGCTGTGCTGTGCTAAGCTTTGCTCAACCATGCTAAGCACTGCATAAACATGCTAATGGCTGCCACTTTTTGCACGGTACTAAGCTTCTCTAGAGCGTCTTCTGCGTCGAGACATGCGTGAATGGGCGTACCTTCGTTGAAGGTTGTGCGTCAGGGCTGGTAACTCTGCACGTAAAAATCAACTACCAATCATTAGCGGACCGGAGATCCGCTGTGGCAACCCCTAACCAGGAAAAGCCGAAAGACGCGACAACAACAACAACAACAACAACTAAGCTTCATTAAAACCACGGTTGTGCAAGTTTTTGCACTGCTCAGCTCTGCTTTGCTGGTTTGCGAGCTGCTAAGAGATGCAACGCTTTTTTGAATGATGAGCAAGGGAGGGAAAACAGCCAATATTAAGCGCAATAGACAGGAATTCTGCACCATTCATTGGAGTTTAATTGACTGTTGATATGGGAGGTGGTGCTGGTGAAGGTGCATGTTTTTGGGTGCAGAAGTGGGGTATTCGGGAGTCCTGGGTCTTGGTTGAGCTCCTGGTAAAAAAACATGAACGTAGGCGGCTGCAGGGTGGTTTCCATGGCTTGGAGTGTAAAGCGGAGGCCTGGTTCTGTTTGGTCAGGGAAATCATCAGTGTTACTGGTATCCCCTTCACAGGTGAGCAGGGTCATCACCATTATGACGACCTGAAGAGGAGAGAGAGGGGAACCTTGGACACTTTGGTCCAAGAAGCTAGAGCAGGGAATGCCCCATAAATATGTAAGTAATTGTTCCTCTGTTTTACCAATATGCAAGTGGAATGTCTGCAAAACTGGTATGCATAATGGTGTGCTTCTCTCCTAACAGCTGCAGCTGAGAGGGTTTGCAATGTTGAGTCCCATGCCCGGGTGCCTGGCCAGGTTGCACAGTGAGTATGGTAAGTACGGATGTATTATGTTAACTGTGGTGCAATAAGCAAGAAAGAGTAAAGCATTTACTGCAGTAAAGTATTCACAAGAAAAACTGCAGTGCAATAAATGGGCACATACAGCTGTAGTGGAATAAATGGGTAATTAGAGCTGTAGTGCAATAAGTGAACAATAATAATTGTAGTGCAATAAACAATAAGCAATACCAATAACAGTAAATAAAATGGTGTACAGCAGGATTGAGTTGTCAGAACCACTGCAGTAGAGCTGTATGCATCGATTGTGCATGGTAAGGTTGCTGCAGTCAAGTGTAACACTGTAATAGCTGTAGAATGTAAAACTAATGGTCTGCAAACTGTATTGTTTAACTCATAGTACTGTTCTAGGCTGTCCCCAGGCCAGTATCAGTCACATAATTTTCTGTGTTCCTCCTTCTTCAGGTAATAAAGGTATATGGGTGAAGTACTCCACTCCATGGGCAGATATCGTGTGTGGACTTCACAGATATATCAAAGCAATACCAATAAAAAATGTTCACCAGCATTGTTGATTCTAAAATAAAGCTGTATTAATATATGCAGCATGGTTGGATTCCATGCATGTGTGCTCTGCAGTCACTGCAGTCAATTATAACACTGTAGTAGTTCTAGAATGCAAGAAAAATGTCCTGTAACTTGTATAGCTCAGCTCATAATATGGTTCCATGTTATCTCTAGACCAGTATCAGTCACTCAGTACTCAGCAGTGACTCAGTAGCCCAGTCTGTTAAATGCCTTATACACAGTGCATTTTTCTGCACATAGTCCTGGGTTCAAATCCAGTGGTGTGTAGCACTAAATTTTCAGTATCAGTCACATAATGCTCACATTTTCTCTCTCCCCAGGAACAAAAGGTATATGGGTGAATTCACCCATATTACGAGCAGATATTGTGTTTAGATTTCACAAAATTTTAAAATCAGTAGCAAGAAAGTGTTCACCAGCATTGCTGATTCATAAATAAATCTGTTTACTTACATTATGGCTGCATTCCTTGCATGTCTGGGTCTATATTACACCATTGAATGCTCAAAAATGTGAACTATGATTAATCGACTCCATGTAAGTGAAAGCTTACAATGTTGAAACCTCAGAACAATGATTTTTCCCAAGGGAAAAAAAAAATCACTGTTCCAAAAAAAACTTTAAAACATTACATAAAGTGGGGGGCTTTGAACTCCACACACCCCCGACATGGGTGGGCTGTGCCCACACACCCCCTACCTAAATATACCAACTCCGAGAGTGCACTACAGTGCCGAAAACGTCAAAGTAATGGAAGCGGCCAAGCGAATTCTTTCCCAAGGGAAAGAATTTGCTTAAAAGCCGCTTTGCTATTTTGCCTTTTCGTTTTTTATGTTCAGTCCAGACACATTAGACAGAATGTGTCTGCGAGCATGTAATAGAAACCCACATGTTTGTACTAAGTTGCTGCAGTCAATTATTACATTATTTGCAGATGTCTCCTGCAGTTACAGCTATTGGGTACTATCTCCATGCCCCCTAACTAAGCCATGACGGCTGTCTAGTTTATGTACTGTACACAGACATGCCTCTCAAGTGTCACAGTTTCTCATAATGTAATTAAAACTGACTAATCCATCTGTCACAGGATTACCAGATAAGAGAAAGACTACCTGGAATGCAGTGAATTACTAAATCAGCTTACAGAGCATCTTGGTAGTTATATAAGTCCACATTATGTGAAACTGTTCTCTGTAGTTGTGTACTTGCATTTGTTATTGCTTGGCCCGTACTGATCCATGCTAACAGATTGAGAGGTATTTACGTGCTACATCCGGTATATGAGAATTGTAGTCACTGTACCAAAACTGACATGACACACCTGTAGAGTATTTATTATCAGTGTTTTCAGGAATATCATCTGCAGTGCCATTAATAGAATGTTAATGTAATGATTTTCTCTCTCTCTCTCCCCACCCCTTATCTTAATTTATTTATTATTGTTATTTATTATTATGATTTAATATTAACATATGTTGTTAAACTAACTATACTTTTGCAAAATGTAATGTAATATTGTTGTGTGTTATTATGATTCACTGTTAACATACTTTGTTAAGCTAACTATTTTGTTGCCGTTATGGCTTACTTCTTACTGGCATGCTGTTATCATACTGACTGTTATGTTATTTACTGTTGTGTTACCCATGCTATACATAATATGTATTTGTATGAAAATGATGTTCTTTTCTGTTAATACTGACAATGGTTTGGTTATTACTAACCTTAACCTATTGCTATACCTCTCCCACCACAACATGTCAGGTAGGCCGGTTCCAGCTGATCTCCTTACCTTGCTTCATCAAGCCATGGCACCGAGTCTCAGCATGTCTGGGACCCAGACCAGTGGTGCCCCCTCTGTTGCCCCTGCACTACCTTCAGCATCAGGTAGTACCACGCCATGGAACAGGCCCTCTGGGAGCAGTGGTGGAGGGGGTGTTGTCACCTGGGATGAGCTGCCGGTCTTGGTGCACAGGATAGTCTACCATGGGTTTGACCACCACTTGCTCTGGATTGAGGGCATGCTGGCTGACCTGGTGGGGCACCCTTGCCCCGATGCCCAGCCTTCAGCACTGCCAACCTTGGGGCAGTGTAGGAGCAGTGCAGGCAGTCCCGTGGTTGGAGATGTGAGTCATATTGCTGCTGTCTGGAGACATATGGGTCTTGGATTCCACAACACCCTCCCTCTCCAAAGGTGTTTACTCCCTTCATGTGTCACACACCACCCCTGTCTGCTGTGTCTGTCTTGTCTGTCTGCAAATGCATCCTCACCTACCCAACTTCCCTCCCCTAGATATACCTATTTCCCTTCCCCAACATTCTACTCACACCTTAAAAAAAAGAATCTGGACCTGTCCCAAAAAAATATCACCCCATACATAGCTCTCCATTTTGCCCACATGTCCACTGGACACACTTAATTTGGTCCAATTGGCTTGACAATGCAGTTATGTTATCCTCACCCCTCTCTCTGTGGGCGAGAGTTCAAATCCATGTACATAGTCTGTCAAAGTGCACAGTTGTTGCTGTACAAGAAATGGATAGCTGTGGTTCATTCCTATGCCCTTCCTGCACATCCCTACCACCCTTCCACTATGTTTTCCCCCTGCTTGCACCCAATTTCACCACTTTCCTATATCCCCATTTTTCTTTTCTTCATATGTTTTTAGCGTGATGCTGCTTGGTGTGCCGCATTGTGCAGCTTCACTAAGCTCAGCTAAATTTAGCTATATTAATTATATGTGTCCTTAAAATTATATTACACATTTACAAAATAAACACCTGTCCCATGTTACGAGCCTAAGACCATTGCACTTGCAGACCAGTGCAATAACCTGTCATGCCATGCAACTCTTACTTAAAATAGGTGCTTTAAAAAAAACATAGTGCTTGCCAGTTAGTCATTAAGTGCAGTTCAGCGGAGCTGAACGCTGCTCTGCACCGCACATACATAATGGAAAACATGGGAGTGTTCCTGGGACTGTGGAGCAATAGTACACCATTACAAAGCCAAAGACATAATAATGGATAAAGGTGAGGCCTCTGGTAGCAGGTACAGGTGCCCTTTTATTAGTAACTGTAGAAAGACACCTGCTAAGCTATTAATGGCAAAATACATGTGCAACTGGGACCCTGGTGCAGAAATACATCCATATACAGCCTTGCACATACTGATGGATGTAGAACATGATTGTTATAGCCTGTATGTGTGCACATATGTCTTGCAAATGCACCTGATGTAGGCAGTGACTCTGTAGCCCAGTCTGTTAAATGCCTCATAAACAGTACATTTTGCCACACACAGTCATGGGTTCAAATATAGTGGTTTACAGCACTATATTTTCAGTATTTTGAAGCCACCAGTTAATGACAGTGTCATGCACTCTTTATCTACACAATGCATGTCAAATGAATTGACTGCTTTTAAGTGATAGAAGTCACAGCCCTGCAGGTAGGAAGAAACTTCATATATCCCTGTAGCAAATGTATATGTGCATAAATTGTCACGTCATGCAGTAATATGCATTCACAGAGAATGCTGACTCAGGTACTATGAATTCAGAGTCGCATTGCAGATTACCACAGCTGAATAACGAACATACACATTTGAAGTCCCTGCTTGTAACAAGGACTGCCCTCATACATGCTGCAAATTACTACCAGACTGTAATACATGGCCTGGCAGATGACCAAATGGTGGACCTATTCACACACACACACACACACACACACACACACACACACACACACACACACACACACACACACACACACACACACACACACTAGAACCCTTACCTATCTAGTCTTATACACTGTAGATCACAGAACTTATTGCATGCACCACAGATAAAGTCTGTTGTATGCGTGATTGCAGGCACAGTACTTGTGCATTACACAAACTAGGCTTGTGTTGAACAGCATCTGTGGCCTGTGCAGTGTTATTGCTTCGTACTGTTATCTGCATCTAGTATCCTAGCAGTGAGATAACTGTTTTTATCCTAGCTATGTGCATACAGTTACCAGTATGGTCATATGTGGCTGCTTGCAGTTAGATAGGCAAACCTGTGGACAGGAACAATGTGCCCTGTCCATATGTGCATTGACACCATTTTACATTACACCACCTACTCACCTCTGTCTATGTGGTGACATCCAGCAGACACAGGGGTCTGTAGGTAAGTGGATTATGTACTGTTGTGCCCTTAATTTGGATCATTCATTCAACAGTATGGCTGTGTGATAGTGCAGATTTACTCACCATTATTAGGGTATGTCAGACAATGCAGACATCCACACACATATTTCTATATATAACAGGGATGTATATATAAATGTAGCTGTGTGTGTGTGTGTATGTGTGTGTGTGTGTGTGTGTGTGTGTGTGTGTGTGTGTATGCATGTTATGTATATGTTTTAGGTAGATATATGGGGGAGTTTATGTATAATTTTAATACATATAGCTATACATATATCGGTCTATATCTATTTGACACTACATAGTTATAGATATTCCACGCATGTGAGAGAGAGATAGTGACAGACAGATATGTACACGTATATATCTGTATATGTAGACATTGATACATAATGGTTCATAGGTTCATAGGTTGGTACTAGGTTATCGGCCCTAGGGCCTATACAAGCCTAGCCATAACAATTCCCTGGATATTTCTTCCCACAATATTTACTTCCCTTTTGATGAAGGGGCACCAGAATTGCGATCATTTTAACTGTGTCTGGGCATGCCCAGTGGGACTGTCAGTACTTATAAAGTGACTCCAGGCCACACATACCTGTACGCTAGTCCGGAATTTTGTATGTTACAAACATTAACATCCACCCCTGTTTCTGCAGTATTGCACTTCACTTAAAATGTCCATGGTTTTCCCCAGCTGTCTGCTGTACTTAATGTGCGATTGAGGTTGGTAATGTTACACCACCAACAGACTGACAGTCTGCATACCTGTCAACTGTTCAGGATTTTCAGAGAATGTCCAGAGTTTTGCCTCATATGTTTAGTCTGATTCTCATACATTGTGGTCTTGTGGTGAATTATTGAATATTGATGTCACTACATTATACTAAATACAGACAAACATTTGTGTTTCAGACTTTATATTCTTCAGAATATATGTAATAATGCAACACCTTTAATTACAGCAACTTTCTCGGTTTATGGTAACAATATTTAAAATCTGCCCCTATGTATGGGCCTTTGTCCCCCCAGTATTTCTGGCTTTGTCCAGATTTCTTGCACTAAGAGGTTGACAGGTATGACAGTCTGTGAAAACATCAACAGAGTAGAGTACTACCTCACATGCAAAAGATGTGAGTAATTCCAGATTAGAACCATCAATACCATCACCCATGCAAGTTTCCCTTGTTCACTGAGCCACACAGGTCACCAGACAGAGAGGAGTCATTCATCACACAATCAGCAACATAAATATGTACATTGTTATCCTGCGTGAAGAGAGACATACAGTGTGTGAGCAATATGTATGTTTCAACCCTGAGATTGCCTAGTCCACTGATATACCATAGCTGATTTTCTGTTAAAGCAGTTATATGGGTACAGTGCTGTGTAGGGGGTAGGGGTACAACAGCACATGATCAGCTTGGGTAGACAGTTGTCCACATATCTTGTGTGCCCACTATTTAGCATCTCCCTTTCCCGATGTTGTGAATATTCCAACCATGAAGCTTGGCAAATATTAAGGAACATATACTGTTGGACTGGATATCTGTAGTCCCATGTGGATGTTACATCTGCCCAAATAACCCACTATATTTTCTTGCATAACAGCAACAGATCCATACATATGATACCACATTATAGTAATCTTTACAATTAGTGTGTAGGTTAGAGACATACCTTGCGAATACAGCAGTTGACATACCTGTAGTTCAGGGCTGACTCTGTGTGATGGAAGCAGTACACAGCCAATACATGGATAGGTACAGGTTGTGTGGGTTGCCTGGCATCAGCTATTTTAATATATGTAGGAGTAAGGTGTCAGTTCCTAGGGCACTTGGTTGACAGTGAATGTGCTATGTGTTGTCTCTTAGCCAATGCCAGGGTGTACTGGGCACGCCTACATCTGCCTACAGGGACATCATCAGGGGCTCCTCCTCTGAGTCCTCCTGCGAGTGTGGCTGTGGTGGCCTAGGCAATGGTGGGGGGTGGCTGTGTATCCCTTCCCTTTGCTGATCCTGATGCAGCTGTTTCCACTGGATCATATTGTGTAGCATGGCACATGTGGCTGGAGAGTACTGCAGGGCTCCAACAGATATGTCAAGGCACCAGAACCATGACTTCAGCAGCCCAGACATATGCTCTATGATGTTCCTATTTTGTGCATGTGCCTCATTATGGCATTCTTCTGTGAGTGTGTGTGTTTGCATTTCTGATGGTTGTCATCATCCATGGTTCCAGTGCGTAGCCAGCATCCCCCAGTAAATAGCCATGTGGGATGTCCCTCCTAGCAAACATCTGGTACAGCTGTGATGCGTGTCAGATATGGGAGTTGTGATAACTGCCAGGGCTGCCAGCACACACATTCATGATAATGCCCTGGGCATTGCACACGACCTGGCAGTTGATGGAGGGGTACCCCTTGTGGTTGACATAGATTCTACCCTCCTCACCGGGTGATGCCTTGATGTGTACATTAGTGCAATCTATGGCACCCAGTACCTCAGGGTAGTGTGCTACACAGCAGAAGTGTTGCATATTGCTGGCTCTCACCTCAAGGGTGAGGGGAAAATAAATGTGCTCACTGGCATGTGGTAGCATGGCATCCAGGAACTGGTGGAGTACCCTGGATGCTGATGCCTGTGAGACCCCCATCATGTCCCCAGTTGGTCTTTGGAAGGTATCTGTGGCTGTTATCATAAGCGCTACACATACCTTTGTTTCCACTGGGATGAGTTCCCCTCTGTTGACTCTGGGTCTGAATTGAGGGTGACAGAGCTGAATGAATTCTTGTTGTATGTCCCTGTCCACTGTACAATTGTCAGCTCATGTAGTTCTTGGAAGGTTACCCTAGGCCTGAACACTGTTCTCCTCTGCCTATTGTCAGCAGCAGCAGCAATGACTTCAGCATCTAGCACATACAGGTGTAGCAGACCTGCAAAAGCCCCTAACATTCTTTCAATTAAAATTCCCAAGTTTTTACTCCAGTGGTGCAAAGTATGGGGGAAAAATCAGAATGTAGGGTGTATGCACACTTTACAGTGCTGTACTGTAGGTGGTGCCTGCGTGATTGGCTACCTATGATGCATTGCACCTGCCAAGTATATCATTAGCATCATTTAATGGCCCTTGTTTAAGTTAAACAAGGGTCAGAACTAATTAATGCAACATTGCCTTTTAGATACTCTAAATAATGCAGTGCACCATGCACACGTGTGCCGTGTAGGTAAACAAAGCTTGGCAGTCAGTGGACACACTCCCCAGAATTCCACATTCGGCACAATGGCGCTCCATGCAAACACTCAGAAACACGCGTCCCATAGGTAAACACAGCTTAGAAGTCAGTGCACACCCCCCCATACTTCCACGCTCAGCAAGGTGGTGTGCCGCACAAACAGGCACAGCTAAGCTCCAGTCAGCTTAGCAGTTATTGGACACACCCTCTCCTGATGTCAGCTGCCTCTTGTGTGGGCACCAACATGGTTATTTGCCTACATGGAAGGGATATGCAGACACGATTACCCTACTATGCTATTCAGTAACTCTACCTCTTTTGCATAAGGATCTGTGCTCACAACTTGGAAACTACACGCTTCCAAGCCCTACCATGTTAGCGACAGCACCAATGCATTGTTATAGATACTCCACGCAGGGTCCTGTAATACATTTCTGTCTCATAATATTAAATCTGATGTTGTTAATCTTCATTCATTCTTGATGAATGGGACTGGGTTCTGACCCCTTGGAACTGGCTCGGCCATTATACAGCTCGCGTCAGCCAAAAAACTCTCAAGCTAAGACTCTACCCATAATGCCTCTCTCTCCATTTCCTCAGATCTCGTTTGCCGCTCTGATAACAAGATGCATCAGCTGATACTTTCTACCTAAGTGCTTTAATTTGATCTATATATATTCTCTTTATATTTTAGAATACTTTATATTTTTTCTATTATATTTAGTGTGGTGTGTGTACGTCTAAATCAGCTCTACACTTTTTACCTAATGGTATTCTTTATTACCATCATTGGTCATTTTTCCTTTCCACCCTCCCCATTTACCTCTTTGGTAATCTCTTTAGATACCATTGCTGGTATTTTTCCTTTCTGATTACCTTTATAGGTATTTCTCCCTACCATTATTGGTAAGTTTCCTTCGTGTCCTTTACGAGTGTGAGTGTGTGCTTAACTTTAATGGTGGAGAAGCAGAAAGGCACTTCTGGTTTTAATCAGTGCCACGACTGTGGAAGAAAGATGCTGAATTCAGACGGGCATCTTTCATGCGTATATTGCTTGGGTGTGCCCCATTTAGAAACTAATTGTAAGATCTGCCAAGGTTTTAGTTCCAGAACCTTGTCAGAATGCCGGAATAAGTTGATTTTAAAGGCATTAAGAAAATCCTCCTTTTACAAAGCCCTGTCTAAGCCATAGTCTTCTGAATTTGAACAGAAAAAGAGAAATCTTTCAGTGCCAAGCTCACCATTGGTACCAGACTCCAAAAGGCACAAGTCTCCTATTCCTTCAATCTCTTTGGAACCAAAGAGTAAGTTCCCAAAGCTAATTGTGAAACAACCTTCAGCACCGACAGTTATGACCACCTCTGTACCGACAGTTTCTGCACTGATCTTGACAACCTCAGCACTGACAGCCTTGTCGGCACTGACCTTGACAGTCTTGGCACTGCCAATTTTGTCAGCACCGGCATCTTTGACTTCCCACTCAGTTCTGACTTCTCCATCTGCTCTGCAGCATGTGGTGCTGAATCTCAAAGCATTCATACGTCCCAGAACAAGTTACTCCCCTTCTATAGACCCCCTTTTTGTGTCAACTCCCCAGTCCATTCATGTATAGGCCCGAGTCTCCCTCAGGGATGTTGGTCCAATCAACCAGAAGTCTTTCTGATTTAGACATGGTGAGATTAGTGGTCAGCTTTTGGCAGCCAGGGGTTTTCCCACACCCTGTCAGACCTCCCTCTCTCTCAGAGTTGATGTCTTTTCTCCCAGGACTCCTCCTGATCTTCAGAGCACAGCACTTCGATTACCCCAGTTCCACCTGCTATGGTGCTGACAGAAGCTGCTTCCTTGATACCTGGATCAGCTCTGATGTCTTCAGCTCCCTCGGAACCAATTGACTCTCAGGACCATAGTTCGGGTGTTGGTTCAGTGGGCTCTGGTATGGTACCAGTTATATGTTTGGGGCTGTTCTTGGCTCCCAGAACCTTGGCAGTTTCAGACTCTTTCCTGGCTCCTGGTTTGGAGGGAGGTCCTTCAGCGTGGGGTGTGACCCTGGTTCAGAGGTTGTCTTTCTTGGTTCCAGGTTTCTATCCCCCTCTGGGTGGGCCTGCCTTCCAGATCATGGAGAGAGCATTAGCCTCAGCTGGCCCCTTCTAATTTGAAGTGTCACATATTTGTATCTTCTGGACTGCAGCTGTTGCCATCTCTTACATCAGGATAGTGGGTACCAAAACGCCAAGATATCCCTGTTCAGGGCCCCTCTTCTTTGGAATATTTCTTAGAGATTCCCACTGAGGAACCACCCCATAAGAAGACTTGCAAGAGGAAGCATCTCGATTCTCCTGTAGAATTTGTCATGGAAGATGCAAACTACAGTGAAGGGGAGGGTTCCACCCAATCACTCCCTGAAGATGTCTCATTGGAGACATCCTGGAAATCTTAAAACAGAGAAGTGATTGGAAGTCTGCAAACCCATCCTCAGAGGAATCTGTGTTCCTGCAGGCTTTCTGTTCTCACCCATCTACTTCTTGGGTGACTCCATCCACTCCACTGGTGAGCTTATTAAGTTTCTTGCACAGCGGGTGTGGAAGGTTCCTAATTCCATACAGCTGATTCCCCAGAGGCTGGACAAAATCTTCTCAGCTCCAGAATAACAACCACCCTGGGGAAAGGGTTTAGCAGTAGATGCCATGGCGGTGGTGGCAGCCACCAAAAAGGAACTTGCCATGGAGAGTTTCACTGTCTACCCTCTTAACCAAGAATCTTGGATGATGGGCAGGTTTGGGAAGTGGGCCTTTGCATCATCATCCTTCACTCATAGGTCCTTGAATTTCATGGCACATTTTACTAGACTCCAAAGGAATCTGATAAAGGAGCTATCGGATGCCCTCGCCAGAACTGTCTGATGAGGTGCAGGATAAAGTTGCTTCTCAACTTGCCACCCTGGAGTCTATATTGAACTCATCCATGCAGTTCATCGATCATACAGCCGAAGGAATGACAAGGGTAGCAGGTTCAGGTGTTGACATAAGATGCCATGCCTGGATGCGCTTGTGTGACTTCATGAAACCTTTTAAGTCTTCCTTCATCAATGCTTCTATTGATGGATCTTCCTTGTTTGGCCCCAAAGTCAAAGACACACTAGCTAGGTGTGAAAAAGATGGAAATACCCCTTTCTGCTATGGCCATTTGTTTCTCTACTCTTCAACGATCCTACTCTAGGAATCAGAGTACTGGAAAATGTGGTTCAAAAAGTCCCATGGGTCTTTTCAGAACACACATGGCAAATACTCCCTTGGGGCAGAGGGGGGAGTTTAAGTGGAAGACGCCTTCCCTGTGGCAAAGGAGATCCGTGAAATCAGGGCTCCAGAGAATCCTTATCCAGGTAGCCCTACCAGCACTCCTGAATGGAGGCCTGATTGCTTACCTCTGATAGCAGTCTGGGAAAGATTTTCACTGTACCATACAGCCTGGCTGTTGATGGCTTTGGGCACTTGGTTGCAGAGAATTATCACCAGAGGTTACCAAATCCCTTTTACTCTCTTTCCAAAGACCCCAAAAAGAGTCCCTGATGTTCCACCCATTCACAGGGATGAAGCAGCCATAGAGATTCAAAAGCTGCTAGGAAAAAAAGAGTCATCTAAGAAGTCCCACTAGACCAAAGAGGATCTGGATTTTACATAAGGTTCTTTTTAGTGCCATAAAGACAGGGGACTGGAGACCAATTTTAGATCTCAGCCTTCTGAGCAATTTTGTTCAGCAAACAAAATTCTGGATAGTCATGGTTCAGTCTATCCTTCCCTTTCAAGCAGAGAATGATTGGATGTGCTCTATAGACCTTCGGAATGTGTATTACCACATAAGGATGGACAAATGCTCCAGAAGGTTCCTCCACTTCTGGCTGAGAGCCAGTCATTTCCAATTCAGAGTGCTGCCCTTCTGTCTCCCCACAGCCCCCAGGGTGTTCACCAAATGCATTCCGATTGTTTCCATACCTGGATGAATGGCTCCTCACCATCCCAACTAGGCATCTACTGCTACAAGCCACAGACTTCATATCGAACCTTTTCCAGTCTTTGGGTATTACGATCAACAGAAAGAAATCACAGCTGACTCCAACACAAGACCTAGAATTTATAGGAGCACACCTCAATGCAGTTTTTTGCATAGCCTCTCTTTCTCTACACAGATTACAAAAATTAAGATCACAAGTGCAACTAATCATTTCCAAAAACAAGATTCTTGCTTTTCTTGTCCTGCAAGCTCTGGGATCTATGGCAGCGACCATCACTTTAGTACCCCTCGCAAGGTATCACATGAGGCTGCTTCAATGGCTCTTAGCAGTGCAGTGGTCAATACTGACACAGCCAATGTCTTATCCGATTTTGATAACAAATCATTGCAAGAAGGATCTATCCTGATGGATGAAGTCAGAGGAAAATCTATGAGGCCGCACCTTTGCTCCCCCTCCACCCATTGCCATAGTGACCATGGACGCTTTGCAAATTGGGTGGGGGGCATTATCTGAGAAGAACAATTTAAGGCACTTGGTCCCTGCAACAGGCCAATTTGCACATTAATGCCCTAGAATTGAGGGCGGTGTTTCTAGTGTTGCAAACCTTTCAGTCTGTCCTTCCTTTAGAGACAGTTGCAATCCAATCAGACAACATGTCAGTAGTCTGGTACATCAACAAGCAAGGTGGAACCAAATCCTACCCCCTGTGTCGGGAAGCTCTCAGGATACGGCAATGGGATATTGCTTCCAACCACTTTCTAATAGCAAAGCATATCCCAGGAAGCTTCAATGTGATAGCAGACAAACTGAGCAAATGCATCCTCCTGCCTCACAAGTGGTCTCTCAATCCCAAGATGGTGATAAAATTTTTCATCACTGGGGCCAGTCTTGCCTTGATCTTTTTACCTCCCCCAATAAACAATAAATGCAGCAGCCCTAACTTCCCCGCAAGGGGAGTCCCCGAGAGATGCACTCCTCCTCAATTGGCCACTGAGCCTTCTTTATGCCTTTCCCCAATCCCTCTCATTCTAATTTTCTTGAAGAAAGCCCAAAGATTGAGAAGCAAAGTGATTCTCATTGCACCCTATTGGCCCCATCAAGTCTGGTTCCTCTTCCTTTGGCCTCACCTGATTCACCACCCTTGGATTCTGGACCCAGTTCCAGACCTGCTGTCTCACCCACAGGGATTGCGGCATCCCAGCCTTCACAATCTCAAGCTGACAGCTTGGTATCTCCATTTCCATCAATTGTCAGGCAGAGTAAATTACCTTCCCCAGTACAAGAAATCCTTCTGGCTTTTCTTAAATCATCCACCGGGAAACTCTGTCTTAGCAAATGTAAGAGATTCTCAGTCTGGGCCCATATGAATAATAATTTAGATCCCTTTTCAGCCCCGGTTGACAAGATCTTGGAATTTCTGGCTTCCCTTTTTGAGCTAGGAGCTTCTGCTTCCACCATCAAAGTCCAATTAGCAGCCATTTCCAATTTCCACTTGATTTCCCATCGTTTATGTAAAACCTTTCTTAAAGGCACTTTACATCTAAGGCCCCCATTCAGGGATCCTACAGCTCCATGGGATTTGACCTTAGCATTACACTCCTTAGTCCTTCAGCCCTTTGAGCCAGTAGCTACTTGCAATCTCAAGTTCCTATTGTGGGAAACGCTACTTCTGCCAGGAGAGTTTCTGAATTGCAGGCCTTATGTGTGAAACACCCTTATCTGATTTTTTATAAGGATAGGGTGTTATTAAGAACCAATCCTTCTTTTCTACCTAAAGTGGTCTCAGAATCTAATATTAACCAGACTATAGATTTGCCAGTCTTCTTTCCAAATTTTTCAAATAAAAGTGAATACTGCTTGCATTTGCTAGATGTTCACAGACAATTGTGTTTGTCTGGACAGAGCGACATCATCTAAAAAATCAGATCAATTATTTGTATTTTTTTTCAAGTTCAACTTTGGGTAAACCAGTCTCTAAAGTTTCCTTTTCAAAATGGCTTAGGGACTGTGTTACCTTCATTTGCAATCATAATAACCTCAAGTTGCCTGCACCTGTTAAAATGCATTCCACTAAATCTGTATCCACTTCAGCTGTTTTCCACTCCAAGTCTTCCATGGAAGAAATGTGGGCCACTGCCCATACCTTTTTCACTCATTAGAAATTGGATATGGCCTCCAGGGTAAGAGCATCTTTTGGCTCTATGGTGCTCACGGAATATCCTTCCTTAGGGCCACACAAGACCTAAAGTAGCTGGGGACTCTGTCCCATTCATCAAGAATGAATGAAGATTGACAACATCAGATCCTTACCATAACGTTCCATCTGTGTTGTTGATCTTCATTCTTGACATCCCACCCTCCTGCCCCCTCCTAGGGACTTCTGGAGGTTTGGACATTTGTTTTGTGAGGATTCACATTAGACAGGGCTTCTGTTATCCTTCTATACTTTGACTGCAAACTTGATCGGAGATAATGGGGAGAGCTGCATTATGGTTAGAATCTTAGCTTGAGAGTTTTTTATCTGGTGCAAGCTGTATAACAGCTGGGCAGATTCTGAGGCATCAGAACCGAGTCCCATTCATCAAGAATGAATCAAGATCGACAACACAGTTGGAACGTTATGGTAAGGCTATAACTTCCTTTTTTGTTATTTTTAAGGGATGTTTGCACACTGCTGCGTGCCACACAAATATGCCTGGATTATTAAAAAACATTTTATTTTAGCATATTTTCTGTAACTTTTGAGACAAGACACACAGACGATATTTTCATTCATATCTGTGTGGTATGCCATTTCTGTCCATCTGTCTACATTTTTACAGCCCCTTTTGTCTGTCTACATTCCTGGTCAGGGAATTTTCTGTGTACACTATGGACACTGACACAGGGTCTGCAGGGCTGCCTATCTGCTTGCTAGATCACTCTACCTGCCTCATTTGAATGAGATTCACCTGCTTATGAGGTGATTTGTATGCCATGGAACTTCCCGTGTTGGCATGTGCATGTGCACCGCCCAGCACTGCTTACTGGATCGCAAACCTGCTTACTTTCATGTAAGCAGCTGTTAGATTATAGTTATTAGACATCAGACAGGCTAAAGGGTAAAATAAATTGTGTTTCATTTACGTATAAAAGACAGTTAAGGAGAAAGGAAAATAACCTTGCTGGCCAAGCATGGAAGACTGTTTATTAAAGAGAAAAAGATAAGCATAAAGTGTGCAGACAGAATGTTCTTTTCTCAAGGAAACAATCAGCTAAAGAATGCTCCTTAATGAAGCACATACAAAGCCTGAGACCAAGGTTAAAGAAAAGTATACAAGAAAGCAATATAATATGCTGTGTTCAGAATAGCAGGGCAGTTAAGGTTAGTAAGTTCATTCCACATTTTACTTCAGAGAAGATGTCTAATACTCAAGCATGAGTACAGAAAACTAGTCATCTAGAGACTATGTCAGTTTACGTTGTTCAGGACAATCAGAATGATTTGCAGCAATTTGAATTGTTTATCAGTACTGTTAATGAAGGCAGTATTTGAATATTGTGAACATTTAATAAAACCTTATCAAATGAACTACAGTGTTTGGAGAATTCATTCTGAATGCACAAGACTCAGTCCATAAGGGAGAGACTGACAGCTGTTTAGCACGAGTTTAGGTAATTAAGACTTTTTTTTCTCAGTCTCATTGTATACAGTGTTTCCAGCTAATTATGGTACAGTACAGTATTTTCAAATTTTACAGTGGCGCCTGATGTGACCTGCTGTGTGTGTGGAGAGATATATACTTCTCCCAACCCAGCAAGTAGCTGTAACCCTTTCACATCCAATTTCTAGTACTGCATATTTTCTAAAGTTCATAGTGACTGTTTATACAGCAAAAGTACTGCACCAGCACTCCAGAGAAACACACTACCCTTTCAGTGAAGGTATCATTCATTTTCAAAGTTTGTTACACTACGTCTGTTCTACAGAAATCTATAGAATAACAGGGTTTAGTTCAATTTCATGTGTTCTACCCTTTCGGTGAAGGTATTGTTCATTTCCGGACTTAGTTACACTATGTGTGTTCTACAGAAATCTACAGAATAGTAGTGTTTCATTCAAATACATGTGTTCTAACAAACTTCAACAAAAACAGCTGCAGTAATTTTTTCAAGCACGGTTTTTACTGCAATTTCAAGATTTCATTAACACTTTAAAGTGACAGCAACTGTTTCGTAATAGATTTTTTCAGCAGCATGCCAGTGTTTTTTCTATAAATAGAGCTGTATACTATATACAGAATGAGCTGAAAATTACAGCATGACAGTTTCTTATTAAGACAGCATTAAATTGCACAGCACCAGTGTTTACTTCAGAAAAGCCTCACACAACTTTAGCAGACCAGTATTATGAAAGCAGTGTTCCTTCAGAACATAAAATATAATGTTAAGTTGTCAATCTCGCCTTCATTCTTGCTGGATGGGTTCGGAGCCGAACCTCGGCTCCGACTCGGCCACTCTAAAAGCTCGAGAGCTAGTTTCACCGGCTCGAGGCTCCCCTATATCCCAAAATGCTAGGCGGTAACTTCCCAGATCTCGTTTGCCGCTACGCGATCGAGGTGCTTTTTTCAACCGGCTCAGGTTAGTTTAAATATTTTGACAGTTTAGTCAGTCAGAAACCCCCTTTAAGTATCTAACTTTATATAGTTAGATACTTTTATCCCTTTAGTTAATTTTTTCATTAGCCTTCCTATCCTAAATTATCTAACCTTTCCCTTGGGCTTTAGGCCCTCTCCTCCCTCCCTTGGTAGTTGGAGTGTCTGTATTTTTTGTAGGGAAATTTTTAGTTTAAACTTTGTAAGTTATAATTTAAAGTTTATTATTTTTAAAGTGTAATCGGTGTGTGTGTGTGTGTTTGTGATTACACTTTATTCTTCTCTTTGGACATGTCCAAAGAATCAAAGGTCTCAGGCTTCAAGAAGTGTGACTCGTGCTGTCAGAAGATGTCACTGACAGACGGTCACACTTTTTGCACCTGCAGGACTCATGTGCTGTTTGCCATGGCTTCAGCCCTAGAGTCCTGCAGGAGTGAAAAAATAAATTAATTCTCAGAGGCTTATTAAAGCCTGAGGGTCCCTCCACTCAGTCATCGGGGAGACCCTCTAAGTCCTCCAGACCTTCGGCTCCAGCCTCTGAGCCGACTTCTGGGGGCTCTAAGTCCATTCGAACATCGGCTCCGGCCAGAGCCGATGAATCTCGAATGCATGTACCTACGCTGTCCTCGGCTCCGGCCGGAGCCGAGGAAGACATAGCTGAGTCTGCTCCGATAAAGTTGTCGGAGCCGACAACTAAGAAGAGGTCCCGTTCCCCATCTATCGGCTCCGTTCATTCAGCTCCAGCATCACCTTTGCTGTCTGAACGGAGCCATAGATCCCACTCTTCTAGGTCTTCCAGGTTATCGGACCATGACCTTCAGAGAGTAGTGAGTCGACTTCTTAAGTCAGAGGCATTAGCCCAAATGCTTCAAAGTCCGACTCAACAGTCGAAGACTATCCCCACCACTCAAAATATTCCTCCTCTGACTCTTTTGAGTTCGGAGCCGGGGCGGTTCGGACCCAAGACTGTGGTGGCGTCGGAACCGATACCCTTGTCTTCGGTTCCGTCGTCGGCTCCGATTTCTTCCTTGGAAGAATCTCGGTGCCGGACTTCCCTCGTCGGCTCCGAGGGGGCGACTGGCATCGGACCCTTGTCCGACCCCGCTCTCCCTCTCGGTGCTTCGGCGCTGGTGAGTTCGGCTCCGACAACGGCCTCGGAGCCATCACTGTTGGTGCCAGGGGAGGTTTTCAGTTTTTCGGAACGGAGACCTCCGGCTCTGCCTGACAGGGGTGCCTTTGAGGTCATGAGGAGCGTGTTAGAACCTGGTTCTAATCCACAGTCGGCTCCTTCTGCCCTTCCCTCCATGGTGCCTCAGGTGATTTCTACTCACTCTCTTGTCCCCGACCGTAGAGAGCCAGCTCCTCAAGTTTCCCCTGTGGGGATCTCCTCCTCTTCCGAGGCCTCTCCTGATCCTGTAGGAGAGCCCCCTAGGAAGAGGCAGTGTAAGAGGAAGCACATTGACTCACCTGAGTCTGTCACCTCTGACACTGATTTAGAGGATTCTGAAGGTTCCCTCGTTCCCCCTCTGAAGATGTCTCCTTTGCAGACATTCTTGAAATCTTAAAACAGAGGGGGAATTGGCCAGCCCTCAACCCTTCAGAGGATGAATCAGTGTACCTTGAGGCGTTTGGCTCTCGCCCTTCCACCTCCTGGGTGTCCCCTCCCTTTGACCCCCTTATGCAAGTGGTGGCAAAGAAGGCTTGGGCGGCTCCTGACTCAGTGGAACCCACCCCCAGGAGACCCTCTAAGTTCATCACGGCCCCCAAAGACAAAGAATTTCTGACCAAGGGCGTCTCTGTTGATGCTATGGTGGTGGCTGCAGCTACCAAGAAGGAGCTAGCTGATCCTTCGGTACCTGTTCATCCTCCTAACAAGGAGTCTAGGTCGATGGACAGGTATGGGAAGCGGATGTTCTCGTCAGCGACCTTTACAATGAAATCGCTGAATTACCTGTGCCATTTTACTCGACTTCAGAGGGATTTACTCAAGGAAGCGAGTGAAATGCTGAAGGACCCAACAGCTGCGGGTTTTCAGGATAGGATGAACTCTCAGCTGGCTACCCTTAATTCTATCACCAACTCCTCCATGCGCCTCCTGTCATATGCGGCTGATGGAGCAAGTAGAGCAGCAGGTACAGGTGTAGCCTTGCGTAGGCACGCCTGGATGCGGCTTTGTAACTTTGCGGACCCCTTTAAGGTGTCCTTCACTAATTCCCCCTTTGATGGATCATCCCTCTTTGGTCCTCAAGTGAAGGAAACCTTGACTAGGTGCGAGACTGATGGCAAAACTCTTTCTGCCATCGGAGTCCATTTTTCTACTCCTTCTAGACCTTACCCCAAAGGTCAGAAGGGGGGAAAGATGTGGTTCCGGAAACAATCTCAAGGAGACTTACCTGACGCACAGAGTCGATTCCCCTCTAGAGGCAGAGGGGGGAACAACAATGGTAGACGCCGCCCCAGAGGCAGAAGGGGCCCGCAGAATCAGGGCAGTCGAGAATCCTTTTCTGACAAGCCCTTTCAGCATCCCTGAGATGTTGCCCAACTGTCCACCTTCGGAGGCAGTCGGGGGAAGGTTGTCACTGTACCCAAAAGCCTGGCTATCCCTAACTCAAGACAAGTGGGTACAGTCTATCATTTCCGAAGGCTACAGAATTCCCTTTCTTTTCGTTCTGAAGCTGTCCAACAAATCCCTTCCAGACATTCCACCCAGTCAAAGGGAACAAGCAGCATTAGAAATTTCAAAGCTGCTCGCAAAAAGAGCCATTCAACCAGTGCCAGCAGACCAGGTAGGATCCGGAACCTACTCCAAATTCTTTTTGGTTCCAAAGAAAACAGGGGACTGGAGACCCATTTTGGATCTCAGCAACTTGAACAAGTTTGTCAAGAAAACAAAGTTCCGGATGGTCACGCTGCAGTCCATTCTTCCCCTTTTGGAACGGGACAGCTGGATGTGCTCTATAGATCTCCAGGATGCGTACTATCACATCAAAATGAATCGACGCTCCAGGAGATTTCTCCGCTTCAGGCTGGGAACCAGTCATTTTCAATTCAGAGCCCTACCCTTTGGTCTCACTACAGCCCCCCGAGTGTTCACCAAATGCATGGCAGTGGTAGCTTCTCATCTGAGACGTCAAGGATTCCAGGTGTTTCCTTATTTAGACGACTGGCTCCTTACAGCCCCCACCAGGCATCTCTTACTCCTTGCCAGAGACTACACCTTTCGCACATGTCAGGCACTAGGCATCTCAGTAAACTACGAAAAGTCTGTCTTGTTGCCTTGTCGTGTTATTACTTTCATAGGCGCAAATCTAGACACCGTCAAGATGTCAGCCAGACTTACAGAGCAGAGGATAGCAGACATTCACAAACAGGTCTTTCTTCTTTTACAGAACAACAAAGTCAAGGCCAGACAGATCCTGAAAGTCTTGGGAATTATGGCTGCGGCCATCCCTCTCCTACCATTAGCCCGCTTCCACATGAGGATTTTACAATGGATGCTCTTCACACAATGGTCTTATCAAAGCCTTCCAATGTCCCATCCTATTCGGATAACTCAATCGTGCAAGAGTCATCTCTCTTGGTGGATCTCATCCCCTCAGCTCCTCCTAGGGAGACCCTTTGTAACTCCCCCTCCGGTTGCTACAGTGACAACGGACACCTCCCTGATCAGGTGGGGGGGCATTTCCAGGGCAGGACAGTCCAGGGCATGTGGCAACCGTTCGAGTGCCACTTGCATATAAACGTTCTAGAGATGAGAGCAGTGCTCCTAGCGTTGCAAGCCCTACAAGACTCTCTTCCCATAGGAACTATAGCAATACAAACAGACAACATGTCTGTAGTGTGGTACATCAACAAACAAGGTGGAACCAGGTCTTATCCCCTATGTCGAGAGGCACTCAGACTATGGCAATGGGCGATCTCTTCTCAGCGATTTCTGTTAGCAATGCACATTCCCGGGAAGTCCAATGTGATTGCGGACAAATTGAGCCGAGCTATTCTCATGCCTCACGAGTGGTCTCTGAACAACTCAGTGTTGGAGAAAGTTTTTCGAAAGTGGGGCAGGCCTTGCTGCGACCTTTTTGCTACTCCCCAAAACAGCAAGTGCGACGATTTTTTCACCCTCTTTCCCCAGCCAGGCCATCCCAGCAGAGACGCTCTAGTACACGTTTGGCCCCGGGGACTTCTCTATGCATTTCCCCCCTTCCCACTGATATCCCAACTGATACAGAAAGCCATCGCTCAGGAAGCTTCTATGATCCTCATTGACCCTTACTGGCCTCGTCAAATTTGGTTCCCCTTTCTTCACCGTTATCTGTTGGAACAACCTTGGCATCTGGACCCAGTTCCAGACCTTTTGACCCATCAGTCTGGTCAGTTGCACCACTCCCTTCCCTCTCTGAACCTCACAGCTTGGTTCCTCCAATTCCGACCTTAGCCAGGCTTCCTTTGATATCTCACTCAGTGAGAGATATCTTGATTGCCTCTCATAAATCTTCCACTCGGAAGATTTATCATAGCAAGTGGAAATGTTTTTCCTTTTGGGCGCAGTCAAAGAACATAGATCCTTTCACTGCTTCTATTCAAACAGTTCTAGACTTTCTAGCCGTACTTTTCCATGCAGGTTCATCCCCTTCTACCATTAGAGTTCAATTGGCTGCAATTACGAACTTTCATGTTGGAGTCTCAGAGTCCTCTATCATGTCTCACAAACTCTGCAAGGCCTTCTTAAAGGGAGTCTTTCTACTCAAACCACCCATCAAAGATCCTCCTCCTCAATGGGATCTCAACTTGGTTCTGGCATCCTTAATTCTTCCCCCCTTTGAACCTGCGGCTTCATGTTCTATAAAATTACTTTCCTGGAAGACACTCTTTTTAGTAGCTATCACGTCAGCTAGAAGAGTCTCTGAACTTCATGCTCTGTGTAGTCGACCCCCTTATCTAGTTTTTCATAAAGACAGGGTTTCCTTGCGTACTAACCCATCTTTTTTGCCCAAAGTAGCTTCATTGGCAAATTTGAATCAAACCATTGAGCTTCCTGTGTTCTTCCCAAATTATTCTAATAGGTCAGAACAAAAGTTACAGTTTAGATATTCATCGCCAGCTTAGGTACTATCTAGACAGGACCAAACAATTCAGGAAATCTGACCAACTGTTTGTTTCTTATGCAGAAGGTAGAATGGGCCTTCCAGTCTCTAAAGTATCTCTCTCTAGATGGCTTACTTCGTTGATTACCCTAGTGTATGAAATAAGACATCAACAGTTGCCATCCAAACTCAGGGCTCATTCAACTAGAGCTTTAGCCACCTCAGTAGCTTTCCAAGATAGGCTGCCTATTGATTCGATTTGTTCTGCAGCTACTTGGGCTTCTCCCCATACCTTCATTTCTCATTATAAGTTGGATCTGGCCTCTAGAGACCAGGCCAACTTTGGTTCCACTGTACTCAAGAGTCTGTTCCGATAGGCCACCTGGGACAAGGTGCTAGGGACGCGGTCCCATCCAGCAAGAATGAAGGCGAGATTGACAACTTAACATATAGAAGTTATGTACCTACCATAACGTTCCATGTTAGTTGTCTTCTTCTCGCCTTCTTTCTTGCGTCCCACCCTCCTTCCCCCTAGCCAGGACAGACCTAGAAGAGTTTCTTTGTTCCTTATGGAAATTTATTGCTGGTATTATCTTTCAAACAAGATCTGAGGAAGTTACCGCCTAGCATTGTGGGATATAGGGGAGCCTCAAGCCGGTGAAACTAGCTCTCGAGCTTTTAGAGTGGCCGAGTCGGAGCCGAGGTTCGGCTCTGAACCCATCCAGCAAGAAAGAAGGCGAGAAGAAGACAACTAACATGGAACGTTATGGTAGGTACATAACTTCTAATTATCTTAACAGACTTTCATGTTTCTAGAGTGACGTCATAGAGTCAAGAAGCAAGGAAAAGGTTAATAAGCTACAGGCGACGGCTCACATTTCTTCCAAGCTATAAAGTTATGTAAGACTTTATATGCATCTTTTAGTTAACAGTTTAACAAAGTTTAAGTTACTTAATTATTTTTTTTTTGCATGTAAACATGTCAAGTAATACTGCTACAGTTAAAATGTCAGTAAATTTTTGGTTTAAGTTTAAAAATGTTCTCAATATTAAGGGTTATTAGTTCAGAAATGTTAAATATGTCTAAATGCAAAAGGTTTAAATCACAGAATGACTCAGAAGTCCGTATGGTCTCCAGTTTAAATGTACATACTTCAGCACATGCAATCCAACATAATAATTTTAGTTGAATAGTTTCACATACAAATGTTCAGAGTATAATACATACAATTAAGAATACAGAAGTATGTTGCAGTATTACAAATGTTAACACAGTCTACATACATAACATGCAAGCAATGTCTCAAGGTCACATTGCACTAAAGCGAGATAAGAGGAATCAAAGTGCAGATTTTGTAACTGAAGAACAGACTTTAGTACTAAGTAAAAATACATTCCATAGCTATCTGTAAAGATCAGAACATTAATTTATCATTGGTTAAGGTTATTTCATTATTTACAGACAAATCAATTTCAGTTGCACATATAAAAAGTACAGGTGCGGGCTTGTCAGAATTTAAAAAGTCAAAGATTATGGCAGCTACAAGTTCAAGGTATAACAGCTCTGTATATACAGGTTTAGACTTCAGTAAAAATATATGTGCAAATGTACAGATGTTAAAGAACTGGTTACGACAGAAACATGCATTTTTATGGGTTAAATATAGAATAAATTCCAGTTCAGCTGACATAGCTGAAGTGCTCAGAAAAACATATTCAGTGTGGTCAGTTAGAAAAAAATGGTAACCGTATGCCTCTTTGTCTTATAAGGTATATCAGAACTAACAGTCAAATTAATTAGCAGAATAAAGGGTTTGCAGTTACAATTTGGCAATTTTTTTTGTATTATTGTTTGTTTAAGAGCTTTGTATTAAAATGTTGCAATGCACAAACAATATTGTAATATAGACAGAGACATGATAATGTTTGCTAGTTTACAGAATGTAAAATTTAAAGTCAATGCTACATTGTGAAAGTGACAGCACAGTTAAAAATTCAGATCTTATGTATAAAAGAGTACATTATGTAATCAGTTTGAGATTGCATATGTTTCATACGGAGATGGCAGTTTGCCAAGCATATCAACTCAGATTACAGCTAACCTAGCAATCTGAATTAAATAAAGACAGTGCTATCCATTTAATGCATTACAGTTTACTATTTATAAAAAATGTAGACAGTAATAGCACATTCTTGCAGCATTCAGTACTAATAAAAAAAATTATATCAGCTAAAGAAACAGTTACGGTGAGACAGTGGGTGGAGTTTCACTCAATGAACAGTATATTAAAATCTAAGGGTCACAAGACAAATGTAAAAAAGTTCAACAGTTAAAACTGACTGTATATAAGTGCAAAAATGCACAGTCTTACATTATTACTTTGATTTTCATTTAAAATAAGTTCAGAAACTTGATACAAATATCAATTTAAATGCAATTGCTACAGCTAAGACCTTAGACTGATACTGCAGCAATAAAACAGACTTCACCAGTCCCAGCAGTTAAATGTTTTTTTTTGTATGTAAAAAAACAGTGTCCTAAATACTGGACATGGAAACAAAAGTGTGTACCTAGTTCCAATTGTTTCCAATAAAGCTAAACAGGTTACTGGTTTAAATATTGTTAGTTTTCAAATAAAAGGCAGCCCACTATAGTTAATGACTAGGCAAATGATGTAAGTGATGTACAAAGTTCAAGCCCAAAGAATAATCAAAAGTATGCTGTAACTCAGGTTAATGTTGCCAGTGACATGCCAGATTTTCAGAATATGTATAAAGGTTATGAGAGTTTTCACGCTATCAGGGTTTAAAAGATCAAATGTAATTGCAGTTAGTAGCAAGCCTTTGGAGACTGGATTTTTAAATTAAACCAGTCAGCCTGGTATTAAAATAACAGCAGAATTCTTGTGACATCCCCAATGTGACAGTACCATTTAAAAAGATTACATCATGTCAAAATTAAGTGTTGTGATAAAATTTAATGTAAAAAAATTCAGTTTGTCTACAGACTTCGCAAGAGCTTATTAGCAGCAAATGTTTATTTCATGCAGAAAATGTATGTTTATTTTCATGCAGAAAAGTATAAATAAAGTCAGCACAGCAAGTGATTCTGCCAGTTTATAGCTGTTAAAGCTACATTCCATGCAGAAAATGTAAATAAAGTCAATGCAATAAACAATGCTATCAGATTATAATTGTTAAAGATGCAAATGTTATTTTAAGGACTGAATACAAAGTACATTCAAAAACTTTGGCTAATCAGCTTGTACAAGAAATGTAAAAAAGAGGTTTAAAAGGCCTAACTATAAAAAGGACACTTCAACATTAAAGCAGACCTTCCTTTACTTCATCAGCGACTGGAGCCATGCAGAGCAAATTTTGGCAACTGTTTATGTGTTTTGGTTATTTTTTCAGTGTTTGTTTAAAGTTAAAGCAGTCATGTATGTATTCACGTTTCAGGTTCATGGTAGCAATTGTATAGCAGTAGTAGTTTCAGTCTATCTGTGTTCAGATAAATTTTAGTTTATTTGTGTTCAGGTCACACTGTCAAAATGTTCTAATGTTTCAGACAATTGTACAATATTATTCGTTAAGATATAACAGTTTTGTCTGTGTTTAGTTAACACTGGCAAAAGATATTATTTTGGTTTAGTTAGTTTCCAGAACATACACAGCTATTTTAAATGTTTGATAGATGCTAATGTAAATATCAGTCAAGTTTCAGAATATGACATTCATATTCAGTTATGTATTCAGTATAGTACATTTCACTCAAATCTTAAAATACTTCACACTATTCAGTCATTAGTTAAGGGTAAAGTAACATAATTATTTTTTGTTACATGCTTATTATTTAAATAATAGGTAGTGATAGTGATAGTCAAGGCCTAACAGGGCAGGCTTAATTTGTTAATTAGTTTACAGATTACAGTGCACATTTACAGATTGCAGTGCACTTTGCATTAGTCAGGAATTAAGGACACTAACAGACAATGCAAAGGTACAGACTTAAAATACAGAAAGTATAGGTTTTAGTAAACTATTATAGCTCATAAATATTCATAAAAGTTAAAGAAGGTAAGTAGCATTATAAAATAAATTCAAATAAAACATATAAACACAAGTTAACACAAAATATGGTAATTATGCTTATAAAGTTATCTTTTTAGTACAGATTTCAATTAGTCTTCAGAAAATAGCCATCATGCTTGATGGGCTATACAATATGGGGCAGAAGAAAACTGCCAAGGAGGGGATTTCCCCTATGTCTAATGCAATAAAAGAAAATTAAGGTAAAAGGTATAACAGAGGTAAGCCAAGTGGGCTAAACTGTTGAGACAAATCTGACAAAAATCGAAAACGTGCAGAAAAATGCTGATAAAAGGGCACAATGCAAAGTTGCCAGTCCAGTCCCCGGGAGTAAGGTTGTAAGCAGCTAATAAAGTATAACCATCAGCAACCAAGTTATGTAGGTTTTCAGGAATTTTGGTCTATCGTAAAGTATAAGTTTAAAAACTCTGTTTCAGAGAGTGCCAGTTTCAGAAAAAGCATGGTACAGAATACAAATAAATTTTGCAAGACCTCTTCCTCCAGAAAAAGGGGTTTAAAAATCAAAATCATAAAGTTGAGACTTCAATCCAAACAAGCCATAAATGCTCAAGTGACACCTAGTGGTCAAAATTAAAACTGCAAGTTTATTCATATCATAAAGTTAATTCAAATCATAAAGTTAAAAGGCTTCAATCCAAACAGGGCATACATGTTCAAGTGACACCTAGTGGTTAAAATTAAAATTGCAGGTTTACCAAATACATTTTTTTTTTTATTTTCAGATTATAAGTCAGGTAGCATAAAGCTAAATACAGTAGTTAGCAATATAAATGTAAGGTAACCAAGGGCACCCGCAGGCAGGTGCAAGGGGGTGCACTTGCACCCCCCCCCCAGAACAGGCAGGAGATTAATTTTACTTTTAATAACCAAAAAAAAAAAATTAAGGGCGTTCTTCTTTAAGAACGGTCCCTTAGCTTGCTGGTCCCCATAGGTGCCGGAACCATAGAGTGAGGGGGAGGGAATGCTCCCTCCACTTTTACAGCTGTAAGACCTAATAGGCGGACCGATCCGTGCATTGCACACTAACGTTAAATTTAAACACAAAGTGCGCGGAAATGGATACCACATCAAGCCTGCTGCCAGAGTCACAGTAAGAAGAGATTTTTTTTTCCCCCAGGGCTCTGTTTATGTGCTGGAAGGTGAGAGGTCCATTCTACTTTTAAGCTGCTGAAAGGTCCGTTTTACTTTTAAGCTGCTGAGAGGTCCATTTTACTTTTAAGCTGCTGAGAGGTCCGTTTTACTTTTTAAAATACTGAGAGGTCCATTTTACTTAAACTGCTGAGAGGTCTGTTTTACTTTTGACATGACACGATGAGGATTATGTAACAGTTTCCTCTTAACTGAGGAGTAAAGTAATATAGTTTGACTAAAGAATACTTTAGTATGTTTGTGCTTACATGAAGGGATTTGTGCGGTTATCTCAATATTTTTGGGAAAGCTAAAGTTTTTATTTTGTCCGGCCAAGCATGGAGGCATGTAATCTTTAGCAGTGCCTACTTGTATGCCTTATTCTCTCTGTACTAGTGAGTTATTTTTAATATTTCCATAGTCGACCACAAACAGAGAATAACAACTTAGTTTGTAAACTTAAAAATAAGTGCAGATCTTGGCCTGCGTATGCTACATGTAGTGGAGAGAATGTGTTTGGTATAGGAAGGGTGTCCTGCGAAAAAGGTAGTAGAAGTTGCTTTTTACTGGCCTTTCTGCTTACTAATAAGATCATACTTCTAAAGTGTACCTCATTATGAGGAACGTTATTCATTTGGAGTCTTAACTTCATGTACCTCACTGTTCTACATTCTATTTGAAAGAGATTGTTGCAGATTCGTTGTCAAGAATTAACCAATATCTGTAGTAAATGCTGAATCATTCAAAATAACATTTGTGTATAAAGGTACATTTTAATCATTTTGTGACTTTTCTATTTAAGTTGCTAGTACTCTAAGTGTTCCACATTAGGAATGTTTCCACATTTTGGAGATAAAAGGTTGGAGCTATGCTTATTAACTGGCTCTACCAAGTAAGGGAGAAAAACTGTAGTGGCAGTGGTTATTATAATGTGATTTTGGGAGGGGGCATGTATTGTCTTTTAGTGAAACAGGTGAGACAGTAAGGTTCCCATAGTTCAGTGTCCTGTATTTTTCCACTCCTTGACACACCCTCATTTCGTCTCCTTTTGTCTGCTGAGGGTAGTTGTCTCAAACCAATTCCTTACCATTTTCCATAGTCTCCAATGTTTTTCCAAACTGACTGACATGTTGTTTTCTCTTGTCTCAAAGTATTTTCTGTGTTCATGCTGTGTGTTGCTGTCTGTCTGGGGCAGCACTGGGGTATTGTTTAATGGGTTGTTATAGTGAAAAACAGTGCTTGCTGATATAGAACTGGTAGAGCTAGACTTTGAAGTACTTGGTATTATGTTGCTGCTGTGCTCTTAATTAGCAAGTTTTTTTTGCTAGTTCATTAAACACTAGTGGTGTCTAGCTGTTCGGTAGCTTGAAAAATCAGTTGTTAATAAGTTTGTATGGCATAACACTCTGGTGATGTAAAGCTCCACAGGAACTTCTTTTCTTGGCTGTTTTTTACAAACTTCTTTCACTTTATTTGTGCTGTGTTATTAATTTAAAGATGGATAGTAACTGGTTATAAGTTTTCTTGGGTATATTTGAGACAAGAATATAATCTTACAGAACTGCACCAGATCTAAATAGTTTTGGGCTCACTATTAACAAGGGTACAAATCAGCACCAGTATGATAGGTCCTTAGGAAAGTCCAAGGCTAGCTGCTCTTGTGGGCCATTTTAAACCTCTCAATTTTCCTTTTTGGTGCTTGAATTAACTTATCAGTTTTGGTGTTTGGCCTTCTCAGTCCCATGGTTGAGTAATATATTACTTATAGTGAGTAACTGGTTTCATACCATAGATAATTTGAGAGGACCCATGCACGGATAGAACATTTGAGCTGCATCTGTGTCCATTAGCTACAGAATGTTCCTGGAGTAAATTGTTTCCCTTCTATAGCACTAACAATGGATTCTAATTTTTATTTGGATGTCATAATATACCTCTCAACCTCTTGGCACAAAAAACCTGATGGCCAAAAATGTGATGCAAAGCCCCCCAAATTGGGACAAATTTTAAAAATTGCTGTCATAAACTTAAAAAGTTGCTAGAAAAAAGGTGTTGGCATGCATTTTCTGAAAGAAATTTAAGTCTGAAACTCAAGTGTCTGTCATTTAGTGAATTCAGTTCTCACTAACTTGCCACGAAAGTCCAGAAAATCCCAAATTTTATGAGGACTAGATGAAAAATGAGGCAAAATCTGGACATTCTGCAAAAATGTGGACAGTTAAGAGGCAAGAATAGAGTTTAGTTTGCGTAATGAGGTTAAGGAAAACCATTTGCAGAGTAACCGTACATGGCATGGTGGAAGGACAGATGTGCAGAGCAATGAACAGGAGATGGTGGAGCTAAGGTGCATGTGTTTAAAAAAAATTGCATTATGGACTAATCAGATTGGCTTTAAATACTATGACTTGATTTTGCAGTGAACGGGTATGTGTGACTTTAGAAAATAGGCTATGCAGTTTCTTAATGGATGCAGGTGCTGGTGGGTTGGAGTTGATTCTGAATCCTGGGACAGTGACATTTGATGCTAAACAGTTATATTTCACAATTTCAACAGTGGTGCACAGTTAGGAGAGTTTGTAGGCAAGATGCATATTTGGTCTGGAGACTTTTCAGAAGTTGATGAGCAGATCTGTGGTTGTCTAGTCCAGGACACACACTGCACTTTTAAATTGGGCTACTTTCCCTATGTTAAGTCTCCAACAACATCGGCTTTCACCACTACATTTTCTCTGTAGATTTCTATTAAGAGTGTGAGGGAGATTGGAGCTGAATAGTGGGGCATTTCAGTGCTCTGGAAGTAAGGAGAAAACTGCCATCTCAGACTGTGTATATTGACTGATATTGGTGGATTGTAATGGCAGATGTTTGAGTGGCCTTTTATGGCTGAAATGTTCTGAATTGGGCAGTTTGTCATTATTGGTTCGTATGTTTTTTTTCATTGCTTAGTGGAAAAATGTTCAAAACTATAAATTTAAAACACACTAACAAGTGGTGCTTTATTATACAAGGGATATAATTCAATTTATATATTATAATTAATACAATCAGTAAGGTGAATCAAAGAATGTTTGCATGGCCCTAAAAATGTGTGCAAGGGCCTATGGTTTGAAAACAGTCCAAAGGTAAACTTAACCTGCCACTGGCCAGATGCATTTTCTTTGAATGTGAGTTTCAATGCTGTTTCAGTGAATGTGAGTTTCAAAGGTAGAGAAGTTTTAATGCTAAGTCTGTTTTCATTGTAAGACTATTGCTTTGTTTAGGTTTAGTAAATGTCTATCAGTGTTTGTGCTATAAAATTTGAAATAAAAGTTGTAAATGAAATCCAAATATCTGTAATCATTGTAGAAGTAAAGCAGAAAACAGTATGCACACTGAGAGATTTGAAAAGTGTCTATGACAAATGGGGAGAAATATCCAAGTAATGGGACACTGGAATGGCTGCGTGGGTGGGTTGGGCTGTGTGGATGGGCGGGGCTGTGTGGGTTGAGGGGGTGGGGCTGCATGAGCGGGGCTCTGGGTTTGCACACCCCTGCAAAAAATCCTGCGGCTCCCTTGAAGGTAACTACAGAAGTAGGTTCAAGGAGACTTTCATCAGGAACCTCAGGGGTAACTGTTAGATTAGGGATATCCATTTTAAAATAGTTATTAGATATTAGACAGGCTAAAGAGTAAAATAAATTGTGTTTCATTTATGCATAAAAGATAGTTAAGCAGAAAAGAGAAAAACCTTGCTGGCCAAGCATGGAAGACTGTTTATTAAAGAGAAAAAGATAAGCATAAAGTGTGTAGATAAAATTTTCTTTTCTCAAGGAAAAGAGCAGCTACAGAATGTTCCTTAATGAAGCACATACAAAGCCTGAGACCAAGGTTAAAGAAAAGCAAATAAGAAAGCAATATAGTATGCTGTGTTCAGAATAGCAGGGCAGTTAAGGTTAGTAAGTTCATTTGACCTGTTACTTCAGAGAAGATATCTAACACTCATGTATGTGTATAGAAAATAGGCCATCTAGAGACTATGTCAGTTTACATTGTTCAGGACAATCAGAATGATGTACAGCAATTTGAATTGTTTATTAGTACTGTTAATGAAGACAGAATTTGGATATTGTGAACATTTAGTAAAACCTTATTAAATGAACTACAGTGTTTGGAGAATTCATTCTGAATGCACAAGACTCTGTCCATAAGGGAGCGACTGACACCTATTCACCATGAGCTTGGGTAACTAACACTTTTTTTTCTCAGTCTTATTGTAAACAGTGTTTCCAGCTAATTATGGTAGAGTACAGTATTTTCAAATTTTACACTCTACCTGCCTCATTTGCATGAGATTCATCTGCTTGTGAGGTGATTTGCATGCCATGGAACTTCCCATGTTGGCGCGTGCATGTGCACCACCCAGCAGTGCTTACTGGATCACAAACCGGCTTACTTTCATGTAAGCAGAGTGGCATAATGCCTACACAGTAAAAAAGACCTATTAGGCTTTATTAAATTCCCCCCATTGTTTTCTGTTCTACAGTTCTAATTTGCAAGTAGACTTCAGAAAGGTCTGTGTAATGCACACCTCGTGGTCAGATAGAAAAGCTAATTTCCAGTATCCATCTTAATGTTAACCAAACTCATATTATAAAGCATAGGCCAGACCACTGGGTGAGATCAGTATCCACCCCCCCCCCCTTCCAAAAGTATTTGATGGTGATCATCTCTTGCAGTAAGGTTCAGAACTAAAGGGCTTCTCTTAAGGAGCATTTTGCCAACTGGCTATCCTGACCTGTCGTTATTCCTTTCACTCATGTAAGCTCCTCACCTGATTTCCAGTGTCCTCTTCTTCCATTATGATAAATGTGTCATTTTTTTCAGAGATGTCATCTGCCTCTGCTTCAGCTCAGAATTGCAGAAAATTATCAACTACTTCAGGCAAGACAAATAACCAGAACAAAATTAGTACTTAAAAGTACTTGTTCTGTAATTCAAACAGATCTAATAAAATGTCCAAAATAAAATATAACATCTTAAAGAATGATAAATGCAGCATAAAGTATAATTTGTATCTGTAAACTAAGCCTTAAATGTTTGTAGAAAATCATGAGAACAAAACCTGTAGCATTGCTACATATGTAACGAACTTTAAAAAAAATCACAAATTAGGTATTCTTATCACTTAATCCAAATAATGACCTCAAAAACTATCACACTGCAGTTTATAAAAATAAAAGAAGCTGATGTACAGAAGCAGAAAAAAGTGTTAGCCTGAACCCTGTTATTCAAAAGACTTCTTCAGAATACATTGCTGTAGGAGTTTATATCTGCAAAGGGGTTTAAAGATGTCTGGGACAGGAGAATGGTGCTGTCTGTGTGAAGCAGGTAAAAGTTCTGAGGTGGTGCAGTTTAACAAGCTCTGAGATGCATGGAGAAGCCTAATTTCTCTTGAGGTGCAGCAGCCTTGGAAAATATTACATTAAATGGTGGGTTGTAGTGACAAAACAATCCACAGCAAAATATTTTTTGACGTTCTTAAAATAGTATTCAGATCCATGACCACTGCACTCTTAAACTAGATTTGACTGTAACACTGTAGTAGATCTGGTAGCTCAGTATGCACTGCCCATCTGCATCTGTTTGTTTATATGTATATAGTACCATACTGTGAGCTTTGTGTGTATGTGAAGGCAACAGTAGCTGCTCCAGTATACCAGAAGCTATAATACTTCCCTACCTTTCCTTTCTGAAAATTCATGTTGTTCTCTGTATGATCACTATACCTACCTCCTATTCTTTCCAGAACTAGATTTCTGTTGGGATATATGGGTTTTGATGAACTGATGTGCATATTAAATAATTTGCTGTAAGTTAGCTATTAAATCACTTTCATAGGATCTTTGCCTATGGTAAGATGCTATGTTCAGTCATGTAGCAGTATACCCGCTAAACTGTAGACTGCCACTTTGGTAGCACTAAATGTTTTCCTTTACTCTGTCGTACCCTTTTTGTCAGTAAGGATTCAATTATCTTTGTGGCATTCCTACCTTCTTATTCCTTATGTGTCTTCTGTCATTGTTCATTGTTTGGTATTTCTTACTTCTGACTGTATCCCCCATCAAAGTCATTCCTGAAGTGTAATTCATTGTGTTGCAGTTGGATTTCCTGTTGACCAAATATGAAATTAACAAATATAAAATGTATGCAGTTTCTAGGTTTTCAATGATCCTCATATGATGAATCATATTCAGAACAAAATATACCTCTGATGTTTTGAATTAATGTCTTATTAATAATTTACATTATAGAGAAACTTGTATATCAACACTAAAGAAATTACAGGAACATGAAGATGTGTCTGCTGCTCGTGAAGTTCAAGGCCTTGCTGACACGATTGGTAAGTATCATGTATTATGTGACAGCACCTCCATTTTATTACATAAGTTGCCATGTCACTCTTGGCTGCAGTTTGGTGTTAGTGTTTTAGGGTCATGTCTTTTGATATGCTTTGAACTACATTGCAGAAATAATGGGTTATATTCTAATCTGGACTGAAACAGATGGTACTATTTTAAAAAAGGTTCCTGCCTTTTTTCAGCAAAGGAAAGAATATATTTCTTAAACGGTATTCTTTTGTTGTCTTTGTGTTTTAGATTTGAAACTTATTTAGTTTGCTGATGTTATTTGTTTCTGTAGCTTTTTAAAAGTGACACATTTCTAAAACAGGATAACTATAACTTACATATTTTTCCAATTCATTGTAGACCTTCTTTGTAGTAAAAAATATTCTAGAGAAATGTGTGTAAAAAATTCATACCTGTGGGCTTTACTCCCTGGACAAAGCACTAATCCCTGCAAGTTTTCTTAGTAATCTGTTCCTCAGTTGTCAGCTAAGTATAGTCTCAAACTGGTCATGTTTTGACTATGTTCTGATACCAATGCAATGTGCACGCAGGTCATATTTTGACTTTGGTGTTGCATCAGTACACAGTAAAAGGGTTGCTGGGTAAATGTTTGCCATATTTTGACTTTGGTCTCACACCAGTACATTTACACGCAGACTTTGATCTCGCACTAGTACATTATAAAAGTGGAGTTGCTGGGTACACTCAGGCTGTATTTTGACTTTAGCCTGTCACACTAGTGCTTAATAAAATTGGAGTTTCTGGGTGCATGCAGGCTGTATTTTGAATTTAGTCTAGCACTAGTGCATTTTAAAAGTGGTGCTGCTGGGTACAGGCAGGCCATATTTTGACTTTGGTCTTGCACTGGTGCATTATAAAAGTGAAGCTGCTGGGTACACTCAGGCCATATTCAGACTTTGGCCTTTCACACTAGTGCTTAATAAAATTAGAGTTTCTGTGTGCATGCAGGCTGTATTTTGACTTTAGCCTGTCACACTAGTGCTTAATAAAATTGGAGTTTCTGGGTGCATGCAGGCTGTATTTTGAATTTAGTCTAGCACTAGTGCATTTTAAAAGTGGTGCTGCTGGGTACAGGCAGGCCATATTTTGACTTTGGTCTTGCACTGGTGCATTATAAAAGTGAAGCTGCTGGGTACACTCAGGCCATATTCAGACTTTGGCCTTTCACACTAGTGCTTAATAAAATTAGAGTTTCTGTGTGCATGCAGGCTGTATTTTGACTTTAGTCGCGCACTAGTACATTATAAAAGCGGAGCTGCTGGGTACAGGCAGGCCATATTTTGACTTTGGGCTCGCATTAATGCATTATAAAAGTGATTCTGCTGGGTGTATACAGGCTATTTAATGTTGTATATTTTTCAACTCTTGTGTTTGATTTTATTTTTGTTGTTGACTGTGCATCGACTAAAGCAGAGTAGGTTATTTTACAGTAATCTGTGATCTGATATTGTCTTCTTCATTGCATTAACCTGTGGGAAAATGGTTCTTCAGCTCAGAACTGACTGGCCACCTTCTTCCAGCTGGAGACTCCTGACCTGAACTCCTCTTGCCTACCCATAATGCCCCGTTCCCCCACAGTGCCACAGATCTCATTTGCTGAGCTTAGTGTTAGCAGCAAGTTCCAGCTTGATCTTATCCATCGTCATTTTTTGGGTGAGTTTTCTCTCTTATTGTGTCTTCCTTCCTGTCATCTTTGATCCTTTGCCTTTCCATTGCTATCTAGACTCTCAGGGTCTGTCTGTTAGGCTTGTTCTTAATAATTAAATAAATAAATAAAACATTCTCTCTTCTTCCTTTCTTCTGCCTTTTCACCATTTTTTCTCTCTCACATGGCTAATCAAAAGCCATTAGGTTTTAAAAAGTGAACTTCCTGTGGGTGGAAGATTCCCTTATCTGATGCCCAAGGGGAGTGCATGTACTGTTTGATGCCTCCTATGACATTTGAAGGACTTTTCATCCCCGGGCTCTGGCAGACAGGTGAAGCAAACTCAGTTTAAAGGGATTGCTTCCTTCTTCTGCCACCTTGGGGATCCCTTCCACATCAGGGCCTCAACCCCCAGCTAAGAAGCCCAAGGATTCCTGAGAGTCCAGGAGGCTGTTTCCTGGTTGGGCCTCTTTGGAACCACCCAGGAAAAAATCTAGACTGTCAGAACTAACTCATTCATCTCCATGCTGTCTGACCTCTACCTGTCCTCTGCCCCATTCCTCTTCAGCGTTGGGTCCGGCAGTTTCAGTGCCAGGGGTCTTCTTTGCTGGTGCCTAGCAGGAGGTCTCTGTCCCATTCCCAGTGGAGATCCCCCCTGACCTTCTTCATCTGCTTCGTCTAGGTCTTCCAAAAGCTTGTCTTCTAGGGATGTTGGTAAGCTCATGAGGCAGTTCCTCGAGACACATGTCCAGATGGGGCTTGAATTCGCCCCATCTGCTTCCAGATCTGTGAGGCTCAGTCCATTCCAACCAGTTGCTCCTTTGCTGATTCAACCCCTGGTTTCAGAGTTGTCAGTTCCAATGGGATCTGGTGTCAGGGTGTTGGAGCTGGTAGAGATTTCTTCTTTACCTCCAACATTCTCCATGACTTGCTTGGCTCTGGTTGCTTCAGTTCTAACTGAGTCTCGGAGCGATAGCATTGAGGTTGGTTCTGGGGTGTTAACTTTGACTCTTCCCCTCGGGGTCTTGGCCTTTGACAGCTCAAGTCCAACTCCCCCCTTGAAGAGGGCGAGCCATTTTCTCTGGGAGGTGTCTGTCTGCTCTGGTGGCTTCAACTCTGGCGAGATAGCTCCAGGTGGTTCAGAGTCCTTCTGCATTCGTGGTCATGGAGAGGGCACTCTCCATTCCTAGGAAACTCTTGACACCTACCACAGTGGAATTCCCCCCGACCCACTCTGGAACTATGCCTGAGACCTCTAAGATACCACATAGACATCGGTCTTGGAAAGCCTCCACACCATTCCGTCAGTGGATCCCCAAGCTTCTTCTGACACCCCCCCGGAGTGTTCCCCCCAAGGAGGCCCCTCAAAAGAGATTGTGTAAAAGGAGGCATGTAGAATCCCTCACCATAGATACAGATTTCGAGGAAGGCTAAGGGTCTCCCAAATCACCACCTGACGAGATCTGCTTCAGACATATCCTTGAAATCTTTCATCAGAAGAGTGGATGGTGCTCTCAGACCCCTTCTCCGGAGGAATTGGTATTGTGGGATGCTTTTGGGACTGGCCCATCTACTACCTGGGTGTCCACTCTGGCCAACCTGCTTATCCATCTGGTGTTGTCTAGAGCCTGGAAGGACCTGGATACAGTGTATCCGATTCCTAAATGTGCTAATAAAATCTTACGTGCCCTAGCTGACAAAGCCTTTTGGACTAAAGGAATCCTGGTAGATGTCATGGGTGTGGCGGCAGCCATCAAGAAGGAGCTGGCTCAGGAAAGCTGCTCTGTCCACCCCGCAAATAGAGAATCCCGGCCGTTGAACAGATTTGGCAAAAGAGTCAGCCTCATCTACCTTTGAAGTTCTGGCAATTAACTACTTATCTGATTTTACCCAGCTACAAAAGGACTTAGTTAATGAACTTTCTAGCTTGGTCCCTGGGTCCAAGCAAGGAATAGGTGTCTTTTTCCTCTCGGTTGGCCACCCTATATTCAATAGCCAATGCGTACATGAGGCTTTGTCTCTCACGTTGCGAAGGTTATCTCAAGGGTGGCCAGTTCCGGCATTGCCATATGGCACCATGCCTGGATGAGGCTGTGCAATTTTGCGGAGCCTTTCAAACAGTCCTTTATTAATGCCCCCTTTGATGGGTCCACCTTGTTTGGACCCATGATACGTGATACTTTAAGCCAGAGTGAGAAAGATGTTAAGACCCTGTCTGCCATCAGAATGTTTTTCTAGTCCAAAACAGACCTTCTCCAGGAACCAGAGTGGAAGTAAGAACACATGGTTTCAGAAGTTGCAGGACTGTTTCCAGGATACTCAGGGAGACGTTTTCCCCAAAGGCAGGAAGGGGATATGGTCAGAATGGTAGGCACTGCCCAAGTGGCTAAAGGGGTTCACAAAATCAAGAGTCACGGGAACCTGCCCAGACAAACCTTTTCAGCAATCCTGAACTTTTGCCTGACTGCTGTCCTCTGGAAACAGTTGGGGGATATTTCTCCTTGCACCCAGAAGCCTGAGAGGCCATCACAAATGACAAATGGGTGCTAAGGATCATATCCAGAGGATACTCCATTCCCTTTTCTGACACTCCCAAGCAAAACTCTACTTCCCGGATGTTCCTCCCAGTCAGGGAGGACGCGACCCAAGAAATAAGGACATTACTGTAAAAAAAGAGTCATCCAAGATGTTCCCCCGATCAAGTCAGATCTGGCATTTACTCCAGATTCTTTTTCATACCCAAAATGACAGGGGACCTGTGGCCTATCTTGGATCTAACCTCCGTGAACAAGTCTGTGAAACACATGAAGTTCAGGCTGGTAACGATTCAATCCATCTTACCTCTCCTGAAGATGGGCAATTGGAAGTGCTCAGTAGACCTTAGAGATGCATACTACCATATCAAAATGGACAGGCGTCTACTTCCCCAGGCCAGGGATTACTTCCACAATTTAGCTTTTACACTGGGAATAACTGTCCACTTGCAGAAATCACACCTTGAGTCATTTCATGTCATAGATTTAATAGGGGCACACTTAGCTACAACAATGGCTTATGTTTACTTTACTCTGGATAGGGTGGTGAATCTGAAATCCCACGTCAGCCAGATCTAGACTACTTCAAAAGCCCCAGCCTCTCTAGTTCTAAGAGCACTGGGCTCTATGGCAGCCACCAAAACTCTTCTTCCAATGGCACGTTTCCACATGTGAATTTCTTCAGTGGACCTTGGCAGTACAGTGGTCTCTTCACAGGAGTCCCTTGAACCTTCCCATTAATCTGTCTCGTGTACAGGGATCCTCTTCTATGGTGACTCCATTCTCAGCAGATCACTCAGGGGCATCCTTTTGTTCTTCCCTCCCCAGTCGCCATGTTGACTACGGGTGCCTCCCAGTTCAGGTGGGGGGGGGGCATTGTCTGGGCCGGATGGCTCAAGGCACATGGACGCCCCAGGAGACCAAGTTGCATATCAGTGTTCTTAAGATTAGAGTGGTTCTTCTAGCATTGCAGGAACTAGACAGCTTTTTTCCTCAGGAGACAATTGCAATCCAAACAGACAATATGCCAGTGGTTTGATACATCAACAAATGGAGGAACCATGTCTCACCCCCTTTGTCAAGAAGCAATGAGTATCTGGCAGTATGCAATTTCTTCCAAACACTTTTTGGTAGCAACACACATTCCAGGGGAATCCAACTTTCTAGCTGACAAACTCAGCATAGTTCTACTGATGCCTCACGAGTCGTCCCTGAATCTGTCCACGGCAGATGAAATCTTCCAGAAATGGGGTTATCCTCAACCTCTTTGATCCCCTCTCAACAACAAATGCACCAAGTATTTTGCCCTGATCCCTCCTCAGGGACAGTCCCCCTGGAATGCTCTGGTGCATGCTTGGCCCTCTGGTCTGCTCTATGCCTTTCCTCCTCTTTCATTGATTCCCAAGTTTCTGCAGAAAGCTATCAGGTTGCGCAGCAAAGTGATTCTCATTGTTCCATTTTGGCCTCATTAAACCTGGTTCACCTTTCTGTGGTCCCATCTGGTTTGCCCCCGATGAAGTTGGATCCGAGTCCAGATAGTCCAGGTCTACTTTCTTATCCATCGGGGCATCTACATCCCAACATTCAGGACCTGAAATTAACCACATGTTTTCTCCAATTTCAGCAATGGATAGATTTCCCAGGCTGTCTTCCCCAGTTTGAGAAATTTTGATTTCATCCCATAGAGCTTCCACTAGAAAAATGTACAAAAGTAAGTGGAAAAGATTCTCTTTTTGGGCTGAACAGAAACAGATTGATCCTTTTACAGCCCTGGTTTCAGAAGTACTAGACTTTCTGGCTTCCCTTTTCAAGGATATTAACACCAGTCACTTGTCCTTCCAGTGTTTTTTCCTCAGTATCAAAACAAAGGGGAGTACATATTACACATGCTTGATGTGCATAGACAGCTTCATTTTTACATCCATAGAACCAAATCCTTCAGGAAGTGAGATCAGCTGTTTATTTCCTTTTCAAATGCTAAGAAAGGTAAAGCAGTGACCAAAGTTACTTTGGCTAGATGGTTGAAAGACTGTATTATGATTATTTACTCCTCCAAAGGAATTCTTTTACCAGGTCCAGTAAGGGCACTCTCTACAAGGTCTATGGCCATGTCTCAAGCTTTTTGGTCTAGGGTTTCTGTTGAGGACGTCTGTGTTGCTGCTACTTAGTCAAAGCCCCATACTTTTTGTCACGCATTACAAATTGGACATTATATCCAGGAGTAGGAATGTTTTTGGTTCTGCTGTACTTCAGAATATCCTTCTTTGATGGCCACCCTGGATTATAGTAGCTGTGGACTCTGTCCCACAGGTTAATGCAACGAAGTGGACAACATCAGATAGAAAAGTTCTTACCATAATGTTCTATCTGTGTTGTCCAACTTCATTCCATTAACCTTCCTGCCTCCCTTCCCCCTATCCAAAAGTTTATTCAGGAAGCCTAGGAGAAGTTACCAGAAATTCTGTTCCTTTGGTTGAGTTCTTGATGTTCTTTTCTTATATGATAGCTCTTTGTATATTTGATCTTCATACTATGATATTATAGTTTGTATGAAGATCAAATATACAAACAGCTATCATATAAGAAAAGAACATCAAAAACTCAACCAAAGGAATAGAATTTCTGGTAACTTCTACTAGGCTTCCTGAATAAACTTTTGGATAGGGGGATACTATTATATTATAGTTAAGCCAAGGTGGTACAGCTGTAGCGTTGTTGCCTCACAGCAAGAGGTTCTCCTGTTTGATTCTCGGCTGGAGTGCCTTCTGTGTGGAGTCTGCATGTCCTCCCCGTGGTTGAGTGGCCTCCGAAAGACATGCATGAATGGGCGTGCCTTTGCTGAAAGCTGGGCGTCAGGCTGGCAACTTGGCACCATAAAAATCTACTGCCAATCATTAGCGGACCGGAGTTCTGCTGTGGCGACCCCTAACCAGGAAAAGCCGAAAAGACAAACAACAACTATTATGTTATAGTTAATGGTTAAGGGATATCATGTTCTTGTTGGCAAACTCGATCTGAGGTACTGTGGGGGAGCAGGGCATTATGGGTAGGTAGGAGGAGCTCAAGTCAGGAGTCCCGAGCTGGAAGAAGGCAACTGGTTGGTTCCAAGCTTCGGAACTGTATTTGCACAGGTTAGTGGAATGAAGTTGGACAAGACAGATGAAATTTTATGGTATGAACATAACTCCTTTTTATATATTTTATGCCAGATGGAACACAACTTCCTGAAATGAGATCTTGTAAAAAGGATTCACTGGATTCTCTTTCCAGAATCTTTTGGCTGCTGCTAGCTGTCTGAGTTGGAAAGGAAGTGGCATCCCATATGGAAATGTACATCTCTAAACTAAATGTAACAACTTTGAGGTTACAGCACATTGGGATAGGTTCTAGGTTGCTGGGATTAATCTTGATATACAAAACATCTGACTGAATTAATCTGGAGAGATGACTTTCAGTTGTGCTAGACAAACATATAAAATGTGCTTCAGTGGAGCTCTCTCCCTAGGGTTAAAATACTTGTCAAAAAAGTAATCTATTATACTGTTGCTTTGCAGAGGTTTGAGAAGCATACATTTAACTAACAGAGTAGGATTTCCTTAGCCTAAATACCTATCCATCCAATATATTCTATTTATGTTGCAAAAGAGAATGAAATCCCTTGAGCAGGTGCTTGTGGTAGTATTCTGCTTGTCAATGTGTAATATGTCTGAGAGGATAGGGTCTGTTACCTCTTATTAGCTTGTATGATACCAAGTAGAGAGACAAGGCTTTGAGATGGTTTGCATGCTTTTTTGTGATTTAGGGCCTTTTTTGGTGAGAAAGTACTGTGGTCATTCTAGTTGTAACAAGTGTTTGGACAGGTATATACTGAAAGGGCATTATATTCAATGGTTAGCCAAGTACACTGGAATGCTTACATACATGGACCTGTATGCCTTGCCTTTAGACAGAAGCTGTGTGATTAAAAAGGTATTACAGTTATGGATATATGGGGATATATGGTGATCAAAGGACAGTTTATTGTCAATATTGTTTTTCAGATCACTGACTATAGGATAAATTTTCAGGGGTGAATTTTCAATGTGATAGTTATAAGGGAGTTCATGCTTGCTGAGGGATACTATTATATATTTCTTGGCATTTAGTTTCAGTCCATAGTTGTGACACTAGGTATTGGTCTGAGAAAGGTCCTCTTGGAGGATCTTGGTGTCCCTTGGAGAATTTATGAAGGCAGTGATCTGCAAATTTGGTCAACTATAAACCTTTAACATTTGCTTTGACCTCGAATAAATAAATGCTGAAGTGGTGTGACCCAGGGACTGAACCCTGGGGTACATTGCTAGTGACAGATCTTTCGGAGAAGGTAGAGCCACCCACCCTAATTTCCTGGGTTCTATTTGTGGGGCACTTTGCTATCCAACAAATTGCATAAGGGAGAGTTTATCCATGATACCCAAGTGTGGGATGATGTTAAGCATACTGGTGAGGTTTATATATGTGGTGTGCACTGATTTGCCCTTATCTTTTACCTCCATAGCCATCTTGAAGAAGTCATCCAGGTTAAATAGGGAGGATCTGCCCTTGATGAACCCAAACTGGCTTGAGCCAAGAGTTTGTAGGTTGCCTATGTCATTATTTATAAATTCCATAATGACCTTTCCATATCCTTACAGATAAGGCTGGTCAGGCTTATGGGTCTATAATTACTAACGCCATTGATGCCCCACTTTTGTGCAAAGGGATGACTGTTGCTGTCCTCCATTCAAAAGGTACAAATCCTGTTTGTGATGGATATCAAATAGTCTCTGTAGGGTGGACTCTGTAGGGGGTCTGACAAGTCCTGGAAGTAGTGATGTTCATCATTTTCATTACTGCTAATGTAACCTAAGCTATATGAATTATATCCTGCATAGGATATAACAGCTGGCCAACCTCCAAAGTTCCAGGGCATCTTTCATGCACCCAAACTGTTAATCATCTTAAGCTGAGCTGAACAGAAGTCAGGTTTAGGCACCAAGCCCTTCTGAGACTTACTGCTGCCAAGAAGAGTGCTCCTCTGTGGGCTTTCAAGCATCGATTGTTGAATAATGCTGTTCCATTGTTGGGCAGATAAGTTCCCTTTGAAGGAAAAAAACTTCCAATTTTTGTTACAGAAAGCTTACTTTTTCTGTAAAGAATTACTTTTAAACTAGAAAAACATTTTTTTTAGTGTGTCATGACTTTTATGCACTTTTAAATGAGAACGCACTTTTTTTATTTTTGTGGTAAATAGTTGTTAAAAGTTGATCTGATGTCAGTTTTTATTTTATCCTTGACATATGGGCTCGGTTCCAAGCATCGGACTTGACTTAACCATTACTACAGCCCATGGTAGCCAAAAACTCTTGAGCCTAACTTACCTACAATGCTCCTCTCCCAATTACATCAGATCTCATTTGACACTTTCCCTGACAGACGCTTTTGCCATTGCTCTTGAGCTAAGTGATTTGTTTCATATATATCTATATATCTATATATATATATATATATATATATATATATATATATATATATATATATATATATATATATATATATATATGGGGCCCCTTCAGTAGATCAAACTTTTAAATGTTCGAAGGTGATATGGCTGAGACCATAACATCGAACACTTAAAAGTCCGAACGGACTGAATGGAGATCCGCGTACAGTGCGGAATGGGAAGATTTCCCTTTTCCGCAATGTAGTGCGATCACGGAGTTGGTATATTTAAGTAAGGGGGGTGAAGGGTGCAGGGGGGCATAGCCCCCCTGCTACAGCAGTTTAATTTTGTTTTTTTTTTTCTTTTTTTACTTCAGTGTTTGAACTATTACAAGTTCGAACATATGGTCTCAGCCACATGTGGTTTGAACTTGTAATATGTTCGATCTACTGATATATATATATATATATATATATATATATATATATATATATATATGTTATGTAGTCCTATCTCGCCTCCATTATTATGTGTCGGTTTGGAGCCAATCCTCGGCTCCAACTCGGCCACTAAGAAAGCCTGAAAACTTCTGATTGGCTCGTGGCTAATAGGTATCCCATGGTGCATGCGCACATTCCCCAGATCTCGTTTGGCACGTCTTCAGTCGGAAGCTTCTTTTGGTTGGCCGTGGCTAAGTGATTTAGTTCTTTATTATTACTACTTATTAGGAGTTTTTTGCTTCGTGTGAAGTGTTATTCTGATTGCTGACAGTTTTATTGTGATACCGATTTGTGTCTTTAACCGGATTTGACTTATTACTGTTTAAAACAATTCTTGGGCCTGTTGGCCTTTTATGTGTGGTTCCCATGAGTGTTTGCTTTTAGACTAGACCGTTTAACTTAGAGGTGCTAGTTTGTCCCTTTTTTTTTTCCTTTTCCTTTTTGCACTAGGGTCGTTTAAGTTAGAGAACTTAGTAAAACCACTTTTATTTTTTGTTGTGAGTGTTAGGGCTAGATCTGCTTAAGTTAGAGGATCTAGTTCCTCTCTTGTTGTGTGAGTGTGTTGGTTTTTCTCTACTGCCATTATGCCCAAAGAACATAAAGAGCATAAACAGTCAGGGTTTAAAAAGTGTACTAAATCTTTGCAAAAAATGTCCATCACGGATGGACATAGCATCTGTGTGTACTGTTTAGGGGTCATACATCTTCAAGAAACTTGTCTCTTTTGTCATTCCTTTAGCCCTAGAGTGCTCCAGTAATGGAAGAATAAGCTGATCCTAAAAGGCATGTTAAAACCTTCCTTCGAGGAAGACCTTGCCAGTTATTTCCTCGTCTGCTAGATCGCAGTCTTCTAGAAAGGATAAGGGCAAGACCTCTAAATGGCCTTCTCCAGCCTCAACTTCTGTCGCTGAACCTCCACAGAAGTTACCAAAATCGGAGGTGGCCTCTGTCTCTTCATCTCCACTGTCTTCGGAGCTGATTGAGATTCTGGACACGGACCTTGCAGTACTAGCACCAAGTGCTTCGGTGCCGATCACTAGCAGTCCTCTTTGGAGCCAGTCTACAGACATTCCACCAGTCTCCCCTACTCTAAAATTGCCTATATTGCAGAGAGCGAGGTCTCCCACACTGTTCTCAAGATCCTCCAGGAGCTTATCTGAAGAAGACATCGAGAGAGTGGTGCTCAGACTCCTTAAGTCGTCGGCCTTGCCAAACGTTTTATTGGCTTCGACCCTTTCGGTTTCGGATTCGACTCCTGCTACCGATCCTGCTCTTTTTTCTCCTCCAACCCAGATTGGGCCTTTGGAGCCAATGTTGTCAGTACCGACTATAGTGGTGTCCTTGGCTTCAGCACTCTCCAAAGTGTCTAGAGTCCGAAGCTCTTCGGTCGGCCCCGAGGGGGACACTTGGAACTGAACCTCTTCCATGCCAAGTCTTCGTCGGTGCATCGGCTCGAGTGAGCTTGGACCTTACATCATTCTCTGAGCCAATTCCTTTGGAGCCATTGGCAACTGCACTCTTGTCAGAGCCGGGGTGTCGTTCGGAGCCGGAGGAGTCGGTCTTCGTGAGGATGAGGAGCATGTTGGATAGTTCATCCGTACCATGTAGGAGTACCGATGCTATACTCCCTCAAGTGCCGACTACGGTCTCAGTATCCTCTCTCCCCCGGGATGGTTGAGACCCACAGCCTCAGGACCCCCATTTGGGTGGCCTCTGATCTTCCGAGACCTCCCCAGAATACCCTGCTAAGGAGCCCGCTCAGAAGAGATCATGTAAGAGGAAGCATGTAGACTCCCCTGATGAGTCTGTCACATCTGACACTGACCACGATGAGTCGGAGGGGTCCCCTAAGTCATCCTCTGAAGAAGTCTCCTTTGCAGACATTTTGGAGAGCCTCAGGCAGAGAGGCAGCTGGCCCACCATTACCCCGTCCGATGAGGAGTCGGTGTACCTGAAGGCTTTCGGGTCTCAACCCTCAGCTTCATGGGTGTCTCCTCCATTTGATGAATTACTGGATCTTGTGAGTCAGAAAGCATGGCAGACTCCTGATGCCGTGGAACCAGTCCCCAGGAGGCCGAATACATTTATTTCCGCCCCTAAAGACAACAAATTTTTATCCAAGGGTTTACCTGTTGATGCCATGGTGGTGGTAGCAGCCACTAAGAAGGAACTAGCAGAGACTTCTTCTTCTATCCATCCACCTAATAAGGAATCCCGAATGATGGATAGGTATGGGAAGCGTATCTTCTCTTCAGCAGCTTTTACACTCCAATCGCTGAACTATCTGTCACAGTTTATGAGACTTCAGAGAGATCTCCTAAAGGAGTTAGGAGGTAATCTTCAGGGTACCTCTACTGAAGCAGTCCCATCTACAGTGTCGGCTCAGTTGGCTACTCTCACATCTATTGTTAACTCCTCCATGCGGCTGATTTCGTACACAGCTGATGGTGCAAGTAGGGCGGTGGGTTCAGGAATCTCCTTAAGGAGACATTCTAGGATATATATATATATATATATATATATATATATATATATATATATATGCAACTTTGCTGAGCCTTTCAAGTCTACATTCACCAATGCTCCCGTGGATGGATCCTCTCTTTTTGGACCCAAGGTGAAAGATACCCTCACCAGATGTGAACAGGAAGGAAAGACTCTTTCTGCCGTGGGAGTCTGTTTTACCATTCCTTCTAGACCTTACCCTAAAGGTCAGAAGAGCGGTAAAATGTGGTTCAAGAAATCACAGAGTCCTTTACAGGACACACAGGGTGATTCCTCCTTCAGAGGCAGGGGAGGAGGAAATAATGGTAGACGTCGCCCTAGAGGCATAGGAGGCCCAGACAATCAGGGAGGTCGCGATTCCTTTCGTGACCGTCCCTATCAGTGTACCTGATGTGGAACCCGACTGTGCATCTCTGGAGCTGGTCAGGGGTTGCCTGTCCTTGTACCCAGAAGCCTGGCTAAATCTCACTCGAGACAAGTGGGTACAAGACCTTATCACCAGAGGTTACTCTATACCCTTTTCCCTTCCACCACACCCTCCCAGAAGGGTCCCAGATGTACCACCCAATCACAGGGATCAAGCAGCTATAGAGATAAAAAAGCTGCTATTAAAAAGAGTCATCCAAAAGGTCCCAGCAGACCAGACAGGATTCGGAACATACTCCAGGTTCTTTTTAGTTCCAAAAAGAACAGGAGACTGGAGACCCATCCTAGACCTCAGCAGGATAAATGAGTATGTAAAGAAGTCCAGGTTCTGAATGGTCACTCTACAATCCATACTCCCTCTGTTAGGGAGAGACAGCTGGATGTGCTCAGTAGATCTCCAGGATGCCTACTACCACATAATGATGGACAAAGCATCAAGGAGCTACCTACGCTTCCGGCTGGGAGCCAATCATTACCAGTTTCAGGCACTGCCCTTTCGTCTCACCAAAGCCCCCCCCCAACCCCGGGTGTTCACCAAGTGCATGGCAGTAGTCACAGCTAATTTGAGGCGTCAGGGAATCCAAGTCTTTCCATAACTGGACGATTGGCTCCTGACCCCCACCACCAGGCATCGCCTAGTTCAATCGAGAGATTCCACAATCAAGCTCTGTTCCCAGTTGGGAATCTTGATAAACTGGGAAAAATCCTCTACTTTGCCCACTCAGTCTATAACTTTTATAGGAGCAGACACAGACACGGTTGCTATGACAGCCAGACTACCTACAGACAGAATACAGAATCTTACGCAACAAATTTACAGGATACTTCCCCTTCGAAGAGTCAAAGCGAAGGTGGTGTTGCAGCTTCTCGGAACTATGACGTCAAATATAACCTTGGTACCTTTAGCAAGACTGCATATGAGAATACTCCAATGGCTCCTGTCATCCCAGTGGTCCTTTCAGCAGTTGCCTCTACATCATCAGATTCTGATTACAGATTGTTGCAAAAAGGACCTACGCTGGTGGATTCAACCAGGTCATCTTACCACAGGGACTCCCTTTGTACCACACCAACCCATTGCCACTGTGACCACGGATGCCTCTCAAATAGAGTGGGGGGGCATTATCTTGGCAGGACTGTCCAAGGCACATGGCAAGATCAAGAGGCCCATCTGCATATCAATGTCCTAGAGATGAGAGCGGTGCTTCTAGCGTTGCAAGCACTTCACGACTTTCTCCCTTTAGGGACGATAGCTATCCAGAGCAACAACATGTCAGTGGTTTGGTATCTAAACAAACAAGGGGGGACCAGATCATACCCCTTATGTCGAGAGACCCTGCAAGTTTGGAATTGGGTGTTTTCTTCCCAACGCTTTCTCATTGCAACGCACATCCCAAGGACTTCCAACGTGATAGCGGATAAGCTAAGCAGGGCAATATCATTACCTCATGAATGGTCCTTGAACCAGAAAATAGCCAGTATGATCTTACACAAGTGGGGACAACCCTGCCGTGACCTCTTTGCCAGCCCCATCAACACCAAATGCAGCACCTTTTTCTCTCTCATCCCCCCTCCGGAAGAGTCTCCAAGAGATGCACTCATCCACGATTGGCCCCCAGGACTCCTTTATGCTTTTCCTCCTTTTCCACTCATCCTCAAGGTCATACAGAAAAGCAGTGTTGTTGGGAACAAGATGATCCTCATCGCTCCTTACTGGCCTCGTCAGATTTGGTAATTTTTCCTCAGGCCTCACCTGTTAGACTATCCATGGACTCTGACCCCAGTGCCAGACCTCCTGACACACATGTCAGGTTCTCTTCACCCCAGTCTCCACACTCTCAAACTGACAGCATGGCTGTTCCAGTTCCATCACTAGTCAGGCTTCATGATCTGTCTCCAGCTGTAACCCATATTATTACCTCTTCTCATAAGCCTTCGACTAGAAAATTGTATCACAGTAAATGGAAGAGATTTTCTATATGGGCATACAACAGAGAAGTTGATCCATTTACAGCTCCTGTTACTATTGTTCTAGAGTTCCTTTCAGAATTCTTTCACCAGGGTTCAGCGGCTGCTACACTCCGAGTTCAGCTAGCAGCAATATCTAATTTTCATGCGGAGATTAATGATTCCAGTCTTATGTCTCACAAACTGTGCAAATCTTTTTTTAGGGGTTCCATGATGTTAAGACCTCCTGTACAAGACCCCACTCCTCCTTGGGATCTGAATCTAGTCCTGTCTAGACTTACTCTGCCGCCTTTTGAACCAGCCCATAATTGTCAGTTGAAATTCCTGTCTTGGAAGACTCTTTTTCTGGTAGCAATAACCTCAGCCAGACGAGTTTCTGAATTACAGGCCCTGTCAGTTAAACCTCCATATTTAATTTTTCACAAAGACAGGGTTTCTCTCCGGACCAGTCCTTCCCTTATTCCCAAAGTCTGTTCTCAATTTCACTTAAACCAAACAATTGAATTGCCAGTGTTCTTCCCTAATCACTCCAATAAAGCAGAGTATACATTCCACCAGATGTGCATAGGCAACTGCGTTTCTATATCCACAAGACCAAAGGATTTAGAAAATCAGAACAGCTGTTCCTTTCTTTTGCTGAGGCAAGAATGGGCTTGCCAGTTTCCAAGGTTACACTATCGAACTGGATCTCTAGTTGTATTTCCTTTATTTACAGTTCTCAGGGAAAGGAGTTACCCTTTAAAGTTAAAGTGCATTCTACCAGGTCCTTTTCTACTTCTGCTGCTTTCCAAGCCAGGACACCTATTGATAATATATGAGCAGCAGCAACATGGGCTACCCCTCATACCTTCATTTCCCATTATTAATTGGATTTAACTTCCAGGGATAGAGCCTCGTTTGGTTCCATGGTACTCAGGAGTATTTTCCAGTGAGCCACCCATTCAAGATGCTAGGGACGCTGTCCCACACGTAATAATGGAGGCTACATAGGACTATATAACATAAAGAAGTTATGTACTCACCATAATGTTCCATGTATGCAGTCCATCTTGCCGAACATTATTACGAACCCACCCACCAGCCCCCTTCCTGGAGGATCTGGAAACAGTTTTTCCTTTTCTACAGTGGTTTATACCATAAGGGCGCCTTTATTACAGTTTATTCTTCCAGACCTTTGTCCTTTTTCCTGTCTTATCCTGATAGACTAGTAGCAAACAAGATCTGGGAATGTGCGCATGCACCATGGGATACCTATTAGCTACGAGCCAATCAGAAGTTTTCAGACTTGCTAAGCAGCCGAGTTGGAGCTGAGGATCGGCTCCGAACCCACACGTAATAATGTTCGGCGAGATGGACTACATACATGGAACGTTATGGTGAGTACATAAATTCTTTATATATACATATATATATATATATATATATATATATATATATATATATATATATATGGTTTCACTTCAGAATCCTGAACTTCATAATCCTGAAGCCCAAAGTCCTGAAAACTCAAAATTCTGAATCCCAAAATACTGAAAATATACAAGACACAAATAATGGCAATATTCCACTACAAGGACACACAAAAACACATACAAGACAAAGGATAGCATTTTTCACCAGATATGGGCAGGGGAAAGCCCCCCTGTATCCCCCATGTGGGGGGCTGCACCCCACCCCCACCCCCTGCTAATTAAATGTATGAACTCTAAGATTGCACTCCACAGAACAAAATGGCAAACATACCATCACATGTTTCATGCCTGCCTGTTGTAATCTTAGTAGTGTTCCTTTTTAACTTGCTATACTACACCGTAACTCATGATAGTGTAGTGAAGTGCAATCCTGGAGTTGATATATTTAAGTAGCAGGGGGTGTGGGGGGCACAGCCCCCCCAAATGGGGTGTGCTGGGGCACTTAACCCCTGCTTATATTTGGTGGAATGTCATATGGTCTGTGTTGTCTGTAGTCAGTATATGCATCCTGTGTGTTTTCAGTATTTTGGGATTCAGGATTTTGAGTTTTCAGGATTTTGAATTTTCAGAATTTTGGGCTTCAGGATTATGAAGTTCAGGATTGTGATATTTCAGGATTCTGAAGTGAATCCATATACATACATATATATATATATATATATATATATATATATATATATATATACGTATATTTATATATATGTGTATATATGCATATACGTATATGTATATATATGTATATATATGGATATATATATGTGTGTGTATATATATATATATATATATATATATATATATATATATATATTTTTTTTTATTCCGAATACTTTCCTTTTTGTTGTAGCTAATTTACTAACTTTATTACCCTTCCCACTTCATTCTTTCTGATCTTGTATTCTCCTTCTTTCTTTCCTCTTTGTACACCTCGGTGTATTCTTAAATGCTATTGTTGATAGTTTCATTCCTGTTCTTTCCCTAAGTGTTTAAAATAAAAAAAATCTATTTATTGTTCTTAGTAGTGAGGAGCCATCCATTATGGTTCTCCTGAGAATGTCATATTCTCCCTCTGTTGACCCCTTTCCAGGAAGATTGCCTTTGCCCTTTTTGAAAAGGCTAAAGTTGCCCTCCATCCTTTCTACGCATTCCACCAACAGCTTAACTGAGGATGATGTGGAGAGGATGGTGAATAAAATACTCTGGGCAAGAGGATTGTCAGATACCTCTTCAGTTCCAGCCACAACAGGTATACGAGTCAAACTTTCCTTGACCCTCTGTCTTTTCCTCCTCTGACTTCATCTGAAGCCTTAGAGTTTTCAGCTCTGAGCTGCCCAGCACTGACTGCATTGGTTCTGGAGATATCCCTATCTTCATAAACTGTTCTTGCTCTAAGGTCTTCAGTCCAATCGGATCTGGAGACCTCTCAGCATCATAACTGTCCTGTCAGTTTTGAGAGCAAGACTTGACTCCTATTTTTTCTGAGCCTTCTCTGCACCTCAGAGCATTGGCACAGATCAGCTCTGCTCCAGCTTCGCTCTCAGGAGCTGTCTCTTCAGAGCAGGGAGTGACCATAGTTTCAAGGCAGTCTTTCTCGATTCCAGGCTCTCTTCCCTCTTCAGGGAAGCCAGCTTTCAAGGTGATGAAGATCGCTCTGACTGCTGCACTCAAACAGACAGCCCCTTCCACTTTGGAGTGAATACACCTTTCCTCCTCATGCCCAAATATTCAACCCACACACCCACTGGGTCAGTGGGTGCAGAGACCGCAGAAATCCCAGATAACAATTCTTTCCTCTTCTGATACCTCCCAAGACGACCCCACTGAGGAGATCCCTAAGAAGAGAAAGTGTAAGAGGAAACTTTTGGATTCCCCAGAGGAATCAGTCACTGAAGACACTGACTTTGATGAATGGGAGGGATCTCCAAAGTCACCCCCTGATGATTGTCTCCTTTGGAGACATCCTGGAAATATTAAAACAGAGGGGTGACTGGAAGTCCCAAAGTCCCTCTTCCCAGGAGTCAGTGTACCTACAGGCTTTCGGCATTCAACCATCTACCTCTTGGGTGACTCCACCTACTGATGAGCTCATTCAGTTGATCTCACAGCAGGCATTGAAGGCCCCTGATACTGTTTAACCTATCCCCAGGAGACCTGACAAAATTCTGTGTGCACCTGAAGACAAACAGTTCTGAGCCAAAGGATTTGCTGTTGATATCATAGTCGTGGTGGCAGCCACAAAGAAGGAACTGGCCTAGGAAAGTTCCTCTATCCATCCATCCAACAGAGAGTCTCGGGCAATGGATAGATGTTATGTGATCCTATCTCGCCTACATTCTGTACTGATGGGCTCGGAGCCGATCCCTCGGCTCCGACTCGGCACGCTGTGCTATAGAGCGAAGCCTCTTATTGGCTGAGCTATTTCTTATCCCAGGATGCACCACCACTAATCCCCCAGATCTCGTTTGCCGCTTTCAAGCTAGGATGTGGTCTCAAACTTGGCTGAGCTAAGTACTGTTTTCTTCAAAGTTTCCTGTCAGGAATTTTGATATTCTTACCCCAAAAGCTGTTTTAACAGCTATTGTTGTTGTACGAGTGTGTTTTGCTAACATTTGTTGAGAAAAATTGTGTTTTGGTTTAAGGGAAAGGTTTCCCATTTAAGTTAGAGGGGCCTTCCCCTATTCTTTATCTAGTGTCTTTTGTTTTTTTCAGGAGGTCAAGTACCTGCTTAAGTTAGAGGGTATTGGCCCTCCTTTTCAGTAATTTTGTCCTGATATTGTGTATTGTCCTGATATTGTGTATTGTCTCGTTTAAAAAAAAAAAAAAACAAACTTGGTTTAAAGTTTTCCTTGTGGTAAAATCTCATCACTGAACAGCTACTTTAACTTGTTTTAGTGCCTGTTAGTCAGTATGTCTAAAGAACATAGACCCTCTGGGTTTAAAAAGTGCGTGAGGTGTGGTTACAAAATGTCTATAACTGACGACCACTCCTCGTGCGTATATTGTTTAGGCGCCAAGCACCTACAGGAGTCCTGTAGCGTGTGTCATGCCTTTTCTTCTAGAGTCCTCCAAGAGAGGAAGAATAAATTAATATTAAAAGGGCTGATTAAACCCTCCTTCGAGGAGGCCTTATCTTCCTCTTCCTCTCCTACCAAGAAGAAAAAAGCGTTGGCTCCGACCAGTCTGTTGGAACCGACTGCCAAGAAACCTAGGCAGGCTTCTCCATTGGCTCCACGGACTTCGGAGCCGAGGGCGGAACGGTCTGCCTCGATGCCTCCAGTCTCAACTCCACTGGTTTCGGAGCCGAGGACTGGGGCATCGAGAGGCGGGTCACCTTCATCGGCTCCACTAATTTTGGAGCCGATGAGGGTTTCCGGCTCAAACTCTTCCCCTTCGGCGCCGAAGCCCTCCTCGGCACCGAGGGAAATTGTTTTGAGGTCTCCCTCGGAACCGATAGTAGTCGAATCCATTCGGAGCCGGTCCCCTAGTCCTGTGGAGCCAATGGAGAAGTTGGTTCGGACCCGATCGGTGTCATCTAGATCCTCCAAGATGTCTGATTCGGACATCGACAGGGTGCTCCTAAGACTTTTCCAGTCTCCGGTGTTCCAAAAGTTAGTTTCGGCTCCAGCCCATTCGGCTTCGGAGCCGATGGTCCACCCTGTTGTTATGGTTCCTCCTCCAACAGCCTCGGCACCGTTGGAGCCGGTGCTGATGGAGCCGATGGAGGTTTTCGGGTCGGGCCTGACCCTTACTCCAACCCCGGCTCTCGAGTCGGAGTTCGATACGCGGACCTCCTCTGTTGGCCCCGGGGGGGATGCTTCGGGACTGATGTTTTCGGTCCCAAGCCTTCCTCTCAAAAGATGCCGGCTGGGGTACCGTCACTGCTAGGCCACGGAGGTGGGGCTTCCCAGGATTCTGGTGGTCCCGCCTTCAGGGCCATGAGGAGTGTGTTAGCCAAATCTTCTTTGGCTACCTCCACGGTCTCCCCAGCACCTTCCCTGCATACGGAGACTGGGTCTTTGGCAGTCCCCCTGTCCTTAGACAGCTGAGCCCCGGGGCCTGAGGTTACCCCCACTGGGGGTTCCCCCCCTCCTGGAGGTCCCTCTGAAGCTTCTTCGGAGGAACCACCCAGGAAACGATTGTGCAAGAGGAAGCACGTTGACTCCCCCGATGAGTCTCTCACATCAGACACTGATCTTGATGATGCAGAGGGGTCCCATAAGTCATCCTCAGATGATGTCTCCTTTGCAGACATCCTGGAAACCCTTAAACAACGAGGCGGCTGGCAATCCAAACCCTCTTCTGCTGACGAGTCGGTGTTCCTTAAGGCCTTCGGGGCTCAGCCCTCCGCCTCCTTGGTGTCTCCGCCCTTCGACGAGCTCCTAGATTTGATCTGTCGAAGGGCGTGGGAACACCCAGACTCTGTGGAACCAGTGCCTGCTCGTCCAAATAAGTTCCTGTCAGCACCCCCAGAAAAGGAGTTTTTGACGAAAGTTGTGGCTGTAGATGCCTTGGTGGTGGCATCTGCTACCCAGCAAGATGTAGCAGAGGCTTCGACGTCCGTCCATCCTCCTAATAAGGAGTCTAGGAGCATGGATCGGTACGGTAAGCACACCCTAAGTTCAGCGGCCTTTACATTAAGGTCCCTGAACTATCTAACGCACTTTACCAGATTTCAGAGGGATCTGATTAAGGAACTTTCAGATACCCTCTTGGGTAACCTGCCTGAGCAGCTGGCCCAGACGGTTGGCTCTCAGTTGGCTACGCTGTCATCCATATCAAACTCGTCCATGAGGCTCATTTCTTATGCGGCCGAAGGCGTAGAGCGCGGTACAGGCATTGCTCTACGGAGGCAAGCCTGGCTCCGCCTGTGTCATTTTGCGGAGGCCTTTAAGTCTTCCTTTGCCGACGCCCCCTTTGATGGGTCCTCTTTGTTTGGACCCAAGGTAAAGGACACATTGACCTGCTGCGAGCAAGAAGGTAAGACTTTGACTGCCGTAGGGGCACGATTTTCCACTCCCTTTCGGCCTTACCCCAAGGCTAAAAGAGGAGGGAAAATGTGGTTCCGTAGATCTCAGAAGTCTTATCCCTCACAGCAGGACGATCCCCCTTCTAGAGGCAGAGGAGGGGGAAATTCTTCTGGAAGACGCCGTCCCAGAGGCGGCAGAGGCCCCCGCATCACTGGAGACCGCGAGTCCTTTCGTGGCTCTTCAACCTTTCACAGTCCCTGAGGGATTGTCCGACTGTGCAGCTCCGGAGCCAGTCGGGGGTCGTTTTTTGAGGCACCTAAAAGCCTAGGAAGGTATCACTCAGGACCGATGGGTGCTTCGAATTATCGCCGGAGGTTACGCCATCCCCTTTTCTCACTCCCCACCTCAGTCCAAAAAAATCCCGGACCCGCCACCCAGTCAACGGGAAATTGCAGCCTCAGAAGTTTCAAAGCTGCTTCAAAAAGGAGTCATCCAACCGGTCCCCGCAGACCAGATCGGATTAGGGACTTACTCAAGATTCTTTTTGGTGCCAAAAAAGACTGGGGACTTGAGGCCCATTTTGGATCTCAGCATTCTAAACCATTCAGTCAAAAAGTCCAAGTTCCGAATGGTCACCCTACAATCCATTCTCCCACTGCTGGAGAAAGGAGTTTTGATGTGCTCCATAGATCTCAAGGACGCTTATTACCATATCATGGTACATCAAGTGTCCAGGAGACATCTGCGCTTCAGCCTAGGAGACAGTCATTTTCAGTTCTGCGTGCTGCCCTTTGGTCTCACCACAGCCCCCGGGTGTTCACCAAATGTTTGGCGGTCGTGACTGCTCACCTGAGAAGTCTAGGATTCCAGGTGTTTCCGTATCTAGACGACTGGCTCCTAACTGCCACCTCCAAGCATCTACTATTGCGGAGCCTACAAGCCACGATATCACTGGGCACTTCCCTTGGAATCACCTTCAATTGGCTAAAGTCTGTGTTGCTGCCATCTCAACTCATAAGATTCATCGGAGTAGAGATAGACTCAAACCGAATGCGGGTCTATCTACCTACAGAAAGGATACAAACCATACAGGCTCAAGTTCGAGCCTTACTTCCCAGATCCAAAGCCCCAGCCAGAATGGTCCTGCAGCTATTGGGATCTATGTCCACCACGGTTCTTCTAGTTCCCCTAGCAAGGTTGCACATGAGAATTCTTCAGTGGCTTCTTTCAACTCAGTGGTCCTTTCAGGATCTCCCTCTCAGTCACCTCATATGGATCACAGAAACCTGCAAACGGGACCTTCGCTGGTGGCTGGTGCCCTCCAATCTGGATCAGGGACGACCATTTGTTCCTCCTCCTCCTGTGGCCACTTTGACTACGGACGCCTCCCAGATGGGGTGGGGGGGCATTCCCTGGGCAGGTCAGTCCAAGGCAAATGGCATTCGGAAGAGACCCTACTTCATATCAACATCTTAGAAATGAGGGCGGTGCTTCTGTCCCTACAAGCCCTTCATGATTACCTCCCTCAGGGCGTAATTGCCGTTCACTCCGACAACATGTCAGTTGTCTGGTACCTGAACAAGCAGGGAGGGACCAGATCCTACCCCCTTTGCAGAGAGGCCATGAGAGTTTGGGAATGAGCAGTGTCGACCAAACGTTTTCTAGTGGCGACTCATATCCCTGGCAAGTCCAATGTGATAGCCGACAGACTGAGCAGAACTATCCTCTCTCCACACGAGTGGTCTCTGAACATTACGGTTGCAAATCAGATTTTCAGCAAATGGGGAATTCCTTGTTGCGACCTCTTCGCAACCCCGCTGAATGCGAAGTGCAAAAAGTTCTTCTCCCTCACCCCGGCTCCGGGGGAGAGCCCTATGGACGCACTAGCCCATCCGTGGCTATATGCTTTTCCCCCAGTTCCCCTCCTTCCCAGAGTGATCCAAAAGGCGTCTCACTTGGGGAGAAATATGATCTTAGTTGCTCCTTACTGGACTCATCAGGTATGGTTCCCCTATCTTCGGAAATATGCACTGGAAGGTCCATGGTTCCTGGATCAGATCCCAGACCTATTGGTTCATCAGTCGGGACTACTCCACCAGTCCCTACACACCTTGAAATTGACAGCTTGGCTCCTCCTCTTCCGACTATAGTCAGGAATCATACCTTAGACCCGGAAGTTGTACACATCTTATTTTCGGCCCACAAGTCTGCTACTAAGAAATTGTATTCTAGCAAATGGAAGAGATTTGCTATTTGGGCTCAACTCCGGGGTCTGGATCCCATCACTATTCCCGTATCAGAAGTCCTGAAATTTCTAACTTCCCTTTTCAATCAAGGCTCTTCAGTTTCTGCCATCAAGGTTCAATTGGCAGCTATTTCCAATTTTCACGAGTCTATAAACCCACCTTTAATGAGCAACAGATTGTGTAAGACCTTCATGAAAGGTGCTGCGCTTTTACGACCTCCAATTTCTCATCCTGCTCCTCCATGGGATCTCGATGTGGTGTTACGTGCCTTAACTTCCTCCCCCTTCGAACCGGCAGCAATATGTGATTTAAAATTTCTATCGTGGAAAACTGCCTTTCTGGTTGCGATTACTTCTGCCAGAAGGGTTTCAGAGCTTCAAGCTTTGTCTGTAAAACCTCCGTACTTGGTTTTTCACAAAGATAGAGTATTTCTCAGGCCAAATCCATCCTTTGTCCCTAAGGTTTGTTCCAGTTTTTGCCTACAACAGTCATTAGAACTTCCAGTCTTCTTTCCAAAGTACTCAAACAAAGTGGAATACATTTTCCACACATTAGATGTCCACAGGCAATTGCGTTTTTATTTAGATAGGACCAAACAAACAAGGAAAACAGATCAATTGTTTGTATCCTTTTCAGATAATAAATTGGGCAAAGCCGTCACAAAGGTCACTATTGCCAAATGGATCAGGGACTGTATTACTCAAGCTTATTCCTCTTCTAATAAAGGGCTTACGACCTCTGTCAAAGCTCATTCTACAAGAGCTATGGCTACTTCAATAGCATTCCATTCTACGCTTGCCATTAGTGACATTTGTGCTGCGGCTACGTGGTCCTCCCCGCACACTTTCATTTCTCACTACAAATTGGATGTGGCATCACGGGGGCGAGCTTCATTTGGTTCCACAGTGCTCAGGAGTGTTTTCCAGTGAGCCACCCAGGATTTAGGTGCTAGGGACGCTGTCCTATCAGTACAGAATGTAGGCAAGATAGGAGCATATAACATCTTTTAGTTATGTACTTACCATAACTTTAGATGTTTGAGATCCATCTCGCCTACATTCCCAATAACCCACCCTCCTTCCCCCTTCCTTGGAGATCAGAGGATATCAGAAGGTCCGAATCCTGTTGTTTCATCTTGAAACATCTGGCAATGTTATATAAACAAGTTGTGTATGTGTGCATGAATGCGGACAAACAAAATCTGGGGGATTAGTGGTGGTGCATCCTGGGATAAGAAATAGCTTAGCCAATAAGAGGCTTCGCTCTATAGCATAGCGTGCCGAGTCGGAGCCGAGGGATCGGCTCCGAGCCCATCAGTACAGAATGTAGGCGAGATGGATCCCAAACATCTAAAGTTATGGTAAGTACATAACTAAAAGATTTGGAAAGTGGGTCTATGCATCATCGACTTTTGCCTTAAGGTCTTTGATTTTTGAAACACTTTACTTTACCAGACTACAAAGGGATCTGGTCAAGAAATTATCTGTTTCTGAGAAGGTCCAGGAAAAGTTTGCTTCCCAGTTGGCTACGCTGGAGTCTGTGTCTAATCCATCCATGAGGCTGATTGCTAATGCAGTCGAAGGGATCACCAGAGCAGAGGGTTCAGGCATTACCATTAGGAGACATGCCTGGATGTACCTGTGTGACTTTCTGGAGTCATTTAAGTCTTCATTCATCAATACACCCACTGACGGATCATTCTTGTTTGGCCCAAAAGTAAAAGAAACCTTATCCAGGTGTGAGAAAGATGGAAAGACCCTTTCTGCTGTGGGCATATGTTTTTCCACTCCCCAACAATTATTTTCCAGGAATTGGAAAGGTAGTGGGAAAATGTGGTTCAAAAGTTCTCAAGGGCCTTTTCAGGACACACTGGAGGTAGTTCCCCCAGGGCCAGAGGGGGGGACTTTAATGGAAGATGCCATCTGCATGGCAGAGGTGGCCCGCAGTACCAGGGTTTCAGGGATTCTTTTTCTGGTAAACCCTTCCAGTGCTCCTAAAAGGAGGCCTGATTGTCTTCCTCTGGAGGCAATCAGGGGACACTTATCCCTGCACCAAAACACCTGGCTACAAATAACATTGAATACTTGGGTGTAGAGGATCATATCCAGAGGCTGTACAACTCCTTTTTCTCTTCCTCCTCCTGTATGTAAGAAAATCCCTGATGTTCCACCAAGTTAGAGGGAACAAGCAGTTCTAGAAATCCAAAAACTGTTAGAAAAAAAGAGTCATTCAAGAAGTCCCACCAGAGCAGATAAAGTCTGGAATTTACTCAAGATTCATTTAGTGCCAAAAAGGACAGGGGACTGGAGATCAATTTTGGATCTAAGTGTACTGAACAAATCAGTTTGCCAAACCAAATTCTGTACAGCCCATTCTTCTGTTTTTGGAAAAGGATGACTGGATGTGCTTAATAGATCTTCAGGATGCATATTACCGTATACAAATGGACACATGATCCAGAAGTTTCCTCTGCTTCCAGCTTGGGAGCCAGTCACTCTTAGTTCAGAGTTCTTCCCTTTGATCTCACCACAGCCCCCAGGGTGTTCACCAAATGTATGGCAGTGATAGCAGCTCACTTGAGACTGCAGGGATTCCAAGTGTTTCCGTATCTAGACGACTGGCTCATTACTGCTCCAACCAGGCATTAATTGATAGAAGCAAGAGACTATGTACTTCATATTTGTTCTTTTCTGGGAATAACTGTAAATTGTGAAAAATTAAAATTGATCCCAACTCAGAAGTTAGAGTTCATAGGAGCGCTTCTAAATACTAGAACGTCCACAGCCACTCTTCTCCCTGTGAGATTGCACAAAATCAGAGTTCAGGTCCAGAAAGTAATCAACAGCAGGAAAGTAAATGCTCGTCTACTCCTACAAGCATTAGGCTGCATGTCAGCAATGATAACTCTAGTTCCCTTAGCAAGATATCACATGAGAATACTACAATGGCTGCTAGCGTCTCAATGGTTAATGCTCCACCAACAAGTGTCAGACCTGATTTTGATCACCAGTCTTTGTAGAAAAGATTTAGCTTGGTGGATACATTCCAAAGGCATTCTTCTAGGCAGCCCCTTTGTTCTGTCACAACCTAAAGACATAGTGACCACAAACACCTCCCAGATTGGGTGGGGAGCATTATGTGGGCAAGACTGTCCAAGGCACTTGGTCCCCACAGAGGCCAACTTACATATTAATATCCTGGAATAAAGGCAGTGCTTTTAGCATTGCAAGCTTTTCAAACTGCTCTTCCTTTGTGGAGAATTGCAGTCCAAACAGATAATATGTCAGTAGTTGATACATCGGTAAACAGGGAGGAACCAAGTCTTAACACCTATGTTGAGAAGCACTCAGAGTGTGGCAGTGGGCGATCTCTTCCAACCACTTTCTGATAGCAACACATATTCCGGGGAGTTCCAGTGTGATAGCAGACATACTGAGCAAATGTATTCTTGGGAGGCGCAGTGGTGTAGTGGTTAGCATTATCGCCTCACAGCAAGAGGTTCTGTGGTTTGATTCTTGGCTGAGGTGCCTTCTGTGTGGAGTCTGCATATCCTCCCTTTGTTGGGTTTCCTCTGGGTAGTTCGGTTTACTTACACATGCCAAAGACGTGTCTGGAGCTTTTCTCCCAGCCCTCTGCTGAAAACAGGCTCTGTTCTAGTTGGACCTTCCTGGTCAACAAATTTTAAATAAATAAATGCCTCACAAGAGGTCTCTCAATCCAAACATACTGGAAAATATTTTCCATCAGTATGGCCAGCCTTGCTGTGACCTTTGTGCCTCACTTCTAAACAACATGTGCAGCGACTACTTTGCCCCCCGGTGGGGGAGTCACAGAGAGATGCTTTTGGCCCTCTGGACTGCTGTATGCCTTTCCCCTGATCCCTCTAATTTCAGAATTCCTACAGAAAGCAATCTGTCTGAAGAGTAAAGTACAAAAGAATCAAACTGCTGTAGAGTCTGCACACTGAATTTATTTTACAAACAAAGTAAAAAAGTCGACAAGAATAAAAACTTTAAGCGCTTTTCGTCTGCTCACTGGCAAACTTCTTCAGAAATGAAAAATGAAACCAATTAAGCATTCTTAAATAGGATCACCATTAAAATGTCATGTTAATTGATCAATAAGCCAACAACAACTTGAACTCAAATCTCTAGTATTAAATGCATATAAAACCACATGCAATCTAAATACACAAATTTATATAAAAATTGCATGAATGTATATGACAAATTTAATGGAATTTTATAGGCAAATAAATGGTGATCCTGTTTAAGAATGCTTACTTCCTTGTGCCCTCTCAAGGTCTAAGGTAGCTGGGGATTCTGTCCCATATGTTGAGGATAAAATGGAAACTGAAATCAGATAAAGAAGTTATGTACTCATCATAGCATTCCATCTGTTGTCCATTTTCATTTATCTTGATTCCTCTCCCCTCCTGCCCTTAAAGTTTTTGGTTGAATGGGTAATGAACATATCTCCGTAGGGATCTTGTTGTATAGTTCCAGATAAAGACTCTATGAAGGTTTTTTTTTTATAAAAACTACTAAGCCAGTGAATAAAGCTGCAACCACAAAGAGTATAACAAAACTTTACTGAAATCACTCTGGCGCCTCAGCAAAAAAGCCTTCCAGGAGTCAATAATACATAACAAAAACAGCTCTAATATATATGGCACACATAATTAGACACAATTACATCAATCGAGCCATTAATTAAACTATTCAATTCCTTAAAGAAAAACTGGCCAGTTGCATTCATTATTCAGTCCAACTGGAGGCAAAGTATTATATTTCAAAATAAATAATGTCTCTGTATAACAACTTCTTTTTTACCACGCCTCATCCCTAGATAAAACCTGTTCCTTAACATGCTCTTGGAGCCTCAGTTTAAAAATTTTTTTTTGTTTCCCCTATATAAAACAGGCCACAAGGGCATACACCACTGCTTTACTAGTGCATGTATACCATGATGTAGGACAGAATCTAATTTTATTAATACTGTCAAAAGATCAGTAGTAGGAATGTTAAAGACATAGTAGAACATAATATATTCATGACCCCGAGTGATAAGTAGACTATACTTCTTAGTAGATGTGGAACTTTCCCTTGTGGAAAGTGTTCGGTATGTTATAGTTAGATCTTTTGACAGTATTAATAAAATTAGATTCTGTCCTACATCAACAATTTAATAATGTAATTAATTGCTTGATTGATTTAATTGTGTCTAATTATGTGTGCTGTATATATTACAGCTGGTTTTTTTATGTATTATTGACTCCTGAATTTTTGCCGAGGCGCCAGAGTGATTTTATTAAAGTTTTGCTATACTCTTTGTGGTTGCAGCTTTATTCATTGGCTTAGTACTTTTTATACATTGAATGTTTTATTGGTGGTTTTCTTCTGGTTGTTTTATGGCCAGTGAATCTTTCCATCAGCTGCCTCGCATTTTTTGAGAAGACTTGCTGGTATCTAACTCTGCTCATCCATCTGGTTTGTCTATTGGGGACTGCGCCATGGAAGGAACGTCAGGTGCTTCAAGCATGGGGTCTTCTAGGTCCTGGGAATGACTTTTGGAAGAAGGCAGAATGAAGAGAGCTTCTAACACATTCCAAGAAGTGGGTAAGGTGGACTCTGCTCATTTGTCTACTGCTGATTGTGCCTTTATAGATTCCTTGGAACGGCTATTATTTAAAGAGAATGCTCTACATTTTGGGAGTAGAGGTGGCAAAGGTGAATGAGTTTAAATACTTGGGATCAACAGTTCAGAGTAATGGTGAGTGTGGAAGAGAGGTGAAGAAGAGAGTACAGGCAGGATGGAGTGGGTGGAGAAGAGTGTCAAGAGTGATTTGTGATAGACGAGTACCAGTAAGAGTGAAAGGGAAGGTCTGCAAGAGGGTAGTGAGACCATCTATGTTATATGGGTTGGAGACAGTGGCATTGACAAAAAGGCAGAAGTCAGAGCTTGATGTGGCAGAGTTGAAGATGTTAAGATTTGCACTGGGTGTGATGAGGATGGACAGGATTAGGAATAAGTATATTAGAGGGTCAGCCCAGGTTGGAAAGTTTGGAGACAAAGCCAGAGAGGCAACATTACGTTGGTTTGGACATGTGCTGAGGAGGGATACAGAGTATATTGGGAAAAAGATGCTAAGGATGAAGCTGCCAGGTAACAGGAAAAGAGGGAAGCCTAAGATGAGGTTTATGGATGTGGTGAGAGAGGACATGCAGGTGGTTGGTGTGACAGAGCAAGATGCAGAGGACAGGAAGAAATGGAAACAGTTGATCTGCTGTGGCGACCCCTAATAGGCGCAGCCGAAAGAAGAAGAAGCTCTACATTTTAATATACTGGGTCTTCGGAGATATTTGGATATTGATGTTACATCTTGGGGCTTGAGGTTTGTAAAAAGCCCCACAACCCCTTTTAATATCTCTGACTCTATAGAGGCAGCTTTTGAGCAAAGGTGGACATCTGCCGCTCATAGATGTGTTAAAGAATGGTTACATATCTTAACAGAAAGAGACAGTATTAAACAACGTAAAGTCAAGGAGGATATTGCGGCATATTGTGCTACTTTATCTGGAAAGCTGGGTGTTTTTCATTTTGAACAGGTGCTTTGTTCTTTAAATATTCAAATTAGAAGAAACATCCACAGATATTATTAAGAGAAAAATTAATAAACTTGAGCGGGACATTCGAGATTATGGTGCCGGTGTGGCTTTTAAAAAATTTGCCAATCAGGAAGACATAAAAATACTTTTGGTAAATCTAAGAAATGGCTCAATGTCTCCTTTACTTCTTCTGAGGGTGCGGGTACTTCTTCTAACTCTGAACAGTGATTTTCCCCTGTTACCACCACCGAAGCAGCTTTCTTATTGGAAAACAAATTTTCATGGGCAAAGTAAACAAGGCCAACAAACCAGTGGATATAAACGCCGTTTCGAAGGAAATAGAGACAGACAGCAATATCGGCAACAGAGTAAGAGGACTAAATATTAACTTTGATAAAATTTGCGATGTTATTAGACAAACAAATGTATGTGATAATCACAGTTTTCTTTTAAACTTGTCTGGTATTGATTTAAGTGATATTGAAGTCTCTGTATTACAATGTGGACTTAAGTTTATACTTACGTCTCTCCCTAGAAATCATTTTTTTAAAGGTGGAATTTTTTAAACTTACTAGGAAATTGCATCTAATAGAGTATTATGATTGCAGTACAAACTATAGTTGTGATAATTTTTTTGATATGCCTACAAGTGAAGAAGATGAACGGGATGTTTTTTCTCCTGTGATTCTTCTGTTGATTCTTTTGAAAATGTTAATGCTTATTGTTATTGGATACATGGGATGTTTTATACAGAAGTACTTTTGTTCCTTCTTTTTCTAATGAAGTAATACAGCATTTTTCAAAAATGATTAATTTTGAAATAGAAAATACAATGAAAGAAAAATCTACAGTATAACTTGAGTAAAGATGAATGGCAGACATTGTTGACGTTGAGTAGTAGACAGGATATTGCAATAAAACCATCAGATAAGGGTCAAATAATTGTTATATTACATTACAAACAATGGCTAAAAATGTGTATGGACCATTTATCTGACGTGAATGTTTACAAGGTAGTGAAAGATAGTGATTTTCATCTTGCTGTTTCAAATTTTAAAGAATTAATAAACAGAGGCTTCAGGTTAGGTTATTTTACTAAGAAGAATGTTAAGTTTAAATTTGATACGGAAGATAGCTCTTTGGCTAAGTTCTATTGCTTGCCCAAAATTCATTAAAGTCTTAGCTCTCCCCCTGGTTGGCCTATAGTGGCAGCACAGAATTATTTTTTACATAGTATTGGGGTATTTTTACACTCCTACCTTCTCAAATATGTTATAAAATTGGATTCTTATATTAAGGACACTTTCCACTTTTTGGAAAAATGAAAAGATATTGAATGTAAGGAGAGTTATTATTGGATAGTGTTAGATGTGAAGAGCATGTATACTAGCATTACTCACATGTTAGGGGTGGAAGCCCTTAAATTCTTTTTAGGTGAAAGTCCTGTTAGTAATTATGTTATAGAGTTAGTTTATTTTTGTTTAACTAATAATTTCTTTGAATTCATTCAATGCATCTATCAGCAGCAACAGGGGACTGCCATGGGGGCGTCCTTTGCGCCAATGTACGCTAATTTAGTGATGGGCCTTTTTGAGATTGAATTCCTTTATAAATTTAGTTTTTTAAGGATTTTGTAGTTTTATACTGTAGATATATAGATGACTTGACTTTTTATGTAAGGGGGCTCCAGTGTAGCTTCTTTTTTTGTCAATAGTTTAAATAATAACTGGTTTAAGTTGGAATTTGATGGTTTACAAATGAGTAAATCAGTTACCTTTTTAGATGTTAAATAGAGGTAGTGGATAATGATATATTTACCAGTATCCATAAGAAATCTACTAGTGAAAATTGCATCTTAGATAGTAATAGCTGTCACCCTCCCCATATATTACAGGCTCTACCTTATAATGAATTACTTAGAGTTAGTAGATTATGTAGTGATGTTAACGTATGGGAGAAGGAAATTCTGAATACTTGTACTTCCTTTAGACAAAGGGGATATGATGAAATGCTAATAATGGAATCTTTAAAAAAACTATTAGATTTTTATTCTGGGATAGTTCATATTAATAAAAACACCAAACTTCCAGTAGAGAAAACTAATGGGAATATGTTTGGTATCTACTTCTCTGAAGTACAGGCTAACACAGAAGGTCTTTGGCTAACGAAGTTCACAGATGACTGCAAACTAGGAGCCATAATCAAAAATCCTAATGATGTGGACATCCTACAAAAGGGCATCACTGAGACAGATGCCTAGTGTCAAAGTCATGACCTCAAGCTCAATGCCAAAAAGTGCATTGTCATCCCTTTTAGTAAAAACTCTGTACCCATGAACTACCACATAGGCGATAGTCTACTTAACACTGTAAGTGTGATAAGAGACCTTGGGACACAGGTGGACAGTAGTCTCTCCTTTGATAATCACATTGCCACAGTAGTCAGGAGATCCTTCTACGTGGCACACTTCATGACAAAAGGTTTCTCATCCTGGAAAAAAGAGGTCATTGTTCCCCTCTACTCATCACTCATTAGACCCATTATAGAGTACAACGCCCCTTTTGGTATGTACCTCACAAGACATCTACAACAACTGGAAAGGCCGCAGAAATACCTCACAAAGAGGATTACCGGCCTCAAACAGATGCCCTATGTAGACCGTCTCAAAAAACTCCAGCTTTACTCTGTCGCATGTCGCCTACTCAGAGGCGATCTCTGCCTAACATACAAGGCTATGTCAAACCCAGAGCTGTTGGACATGCTCCACTTAACAAAATCCCAATCTCTCCGAGCTACATGCTCTAGGGACCTAAACCTTGTCACCACAATAAACAGAACATGCTGGAGGGATAGATTCCTGTCCCAGAGACTTCCCATACTCTGGAACAAACTACCTATCTATATCAAACAAAGCTCATTAGCACTCTTCAAGAAAAATCTTTCAACAGAAGAGAAAGATGCTTGAGTGATCTGTTGTAGTTCTGTTAGAGTTGGAGCTGAGCAGATGAGTGGAGTCACCTGCATACTGTATGAGGAAGGCATGTTTGGTGGCGGTGTGCAGGTCATTGGTAAAAATGGAGAAAAGCAAAGGGCCAAGGATGGAGCCTTGGGGAACCCCAAGAGTAACAGGGAGGTGAGGGGATAGATCGTTGTGCCAGACAACTGACTGCTGGTGGCCGTGTAGATAGCTGTGGAACCAGTTGATGGCAGGTATGGAAAAGGAGAGGTTGGAGAGTGCAGAGAGTAGAAGATCATGTGATACAATATCCAAAGCCTCTCATAGGTCAAGAAATACAGCAGAGGAGAAAAGGCCATTGTTTGTATGTTGGAGAATGGTGTTAGTTAAGGAGAGCAGAGCAATTATGGTGCTATGGTGTGGTCTGAAACCATGCTGTGTGTAGGAGAGGAGATTATTGTTTAGGAGATAATTGGAGATCCGTGAGTTGATACATTTTTAGAGTATCTTGGAGAGAGGCGAAAGGATGGCAATGGGACGGTTGATGGAGATGTCTCTTGAGGGGCCGCCTTTGTGTAGGGGTATGATGTGGGATATTTTCCATAAGGCTGGCACATAGGACTCGGATATGGAGCGGTTGATTAATATGGAGATCGGGTAAGCTAAAACATCAGCTGCTATTTTAGGTATTCTGTGGGCAGGTTATCAGCTGCTAGTCTTGTGGGTTTAAGTTTTGTCAGTAGTTTTGTTATGTTGGAGGTGGGTACTGTGGAAAGGAAGAAAGGAGGGAGAAGTGGAGTAGGTTTGGGTGTGGGGGGTGTTGATGTAGGGAAGTGTTTTTTAGTTGGGGATAGAATGGTCTCTGTAAAATGTTTGCTGAAAGAGTCAGCTATGCTACAGGTGGAGAGAGGGGTGGTTGGTGGGGGGGGTTACCTTCCCTGGTCAGAGGATAGAGTTAATTGTGGACCAGAATTGATTTGGGTTGTTTTGGGAGGAGTTTAGGGATGTCTGATAGAAAAGGGCTTTGTCTGCCTTTACTTGCTTTTTGACTTTGTTACGTAGTTCAAGGAATAGTTGCTATCTGAGGGGTTTTTGGTTGTGCGCCATTGTTCCCATATTTTATCCCTGGATTTCATAAGGTCTTTGGTGTTTTTTGTAGCCAGAGGGATTTTTTTAGTTTGAATTTTGGTGCATCTTTGGGGGGCATGGGCGTTAAGGATGTTGAGGAAAGTGCTGTTAAAGTAGTGGACTGCTTCATTTAGGTTGAGGTATTTTAGGGGTGACCAGTTTATTTTTTGTAAGGAGGTGGTGAAGGAGCTGAATTTAGCTTTGTAGGAAATGTGCTGGTAGACAATGGGTTTGCTGCTAGTTATTTGGTGTTTTAGTAGGAAGGTTGGGGAGTGGTCACTTAGGGAGTCAGGTAAGGAGCCTGCCAGGTAAGAGTGAGGATCTTTGTTGACTAGGGTGCAATCAAGAATGGTGTGATTATTGGGGTTTTTATTTATCCTGGTTAGGGATTGTATAAGCTGTGAGAAGCCATGGAGATCTAGATGGAGTGCTGGGGGTTTACTATTGCAGGATAGCCAGTTGATGTTAAAGTCACCAAGTATGATGGTTTCTTGGGGTAGGGAGAGATTGGCCCAGTTTAATAGGTTTTCAAGGGGGGTATGTTTTGGCCTGAAGAGAAGTAGCAGCCTATTAAGTTGATTGCTTTCTTAGGATTTAATTTTAGGGTAGCATAGAGGATTTCTTCCTTGTCAAGCTGGGGAGCTGACTGGGTGAGAATTTGGACATTGAGGTGATGTTTATACATCAGTGCCACTCCTCCTCCTCTTCTGGATATTCTGTCCTTGTGAAGGATGTTATATCCAGGTGGGAGTATTTCTTCACTTTTGATGTGAGGTTTAAGCCAAGATTTGGTTAGGATAAGGATGTCAGGGGAATACAGGTGTATGTACGCCTGGAGGTCTTGGATTTTGTTACAGATGCTTCTGATGTTAATAGACATAATGAGGAGGTCTGTTGGCTTTTTATTAAGTGTAATGTGGGTGATAGGGGAGCTATTTGGAGGGAGGTTTGTGGAGAGGTTGGAGAAATTGGGGCCAGGGTTATGGTGCACGTGTCCAATGAGAGTAAGTTTAGAGAGAATGCGAAGGATATGTTTTATATATGCAGTGAAATGCTTGTGGTATTTTAAGAATAATTTGCATTCAGATGAGGTGCGGGCTTGGTAATTAGGTAGGTGTGGTGGAAGGAGGCATTTTGGCGTTGGAGTAGTGAAATTGTGTGGTGGGAATTTGAGATGGGTAGTTGACAGAGTGCAATGGAAGTGGTTGGGAGAATTGACTGAAATGTCTTCGTAAGATATAGTAAATGCTAGAATAGTGCAGCAAAGGATTATAATTGTAGTAGTTAGTGACATGTTGGGATTAGGATGTATGATAAGTAGGAAGGAGGAGTAGAGGGGTGGAGATTATGGGACGTATAAATTGGTTTGATATTAGTGGGAGTGGTGTTTTGCTAGATTAAATTTGAGTATAGTAGGGGTGGGAGGGATTTGGAGATAGGGAGGGGAGCGGAGTGAGCAGAGCGAACGGAGTGGGCTAAAACTTTTGGCAAGGATTGCAGGGTAAGTGGTAAATGTAGTCTATTTGGGCTATGCTTGATTTCTGTAGCCAAATTCAAACTTTACCACTTGGAATCTTATTGTACAAACTGTCAGGAATACAAAGATATTTAAATGTAAACCTACACAAGGTTGCAGGGTAAGTGGTAAATGTAGTTTATTTGGGCTATACTTGATTTCTGTAGCCAAATTCAAACTTTTCCACTGGGAATCTTATTGTACAAAGTGTCAGGAATACAAAGATATTTAAATGTAAACCTACACAAGGATTGCAGGGTAAGTAGTAAATTTATTTTATTTATTTATTTTACATTTGATAACCGGGATAATCCGACTGGACATGTGTCCATTTACAGCGGAGGCCCGGGGAGAAAAGCTCCAATTCTTGTACAGAAATAGCCAAGAGAAAAAAAGCTCTACAAGGCTTATGCAGGATACTTAACAATGATTTTAAAGGTGTTATTTTTACATACAAAAACTGTAGCACAACTTAACAATTAGAATCAACATGTTTTTACATGTCTTACATTTAAAAATAAGGATGAGTCATGCTTTGTACAATATTACAAATAAAACAGAAAATAATAGCAGGTAGCAGGACATTTATACGTTTACTGGTATGAAGACAAGAGTTAGAGAAAATTTACTCAATGAGTAGGGAATTACTAGCAGTGAGAGTTCCTGAAACTAGTTACAGAAACAACAGGAACTGCCTATTTTATCGATGTAGAGTGAGTTCCTGAGTGCATGGTATCACAGGAGATTGTATCTACAAAGTGATAAGCTGTTTTGAATATGTTCATTAAGTGATGCATGGGCACAACCAGGAATTTAATAGGTGTGTTTTGAGATGCTTTTTGAAGAGTAGAGCTGAAGAAGCTGAGGTTAGGGAGGTAGGGAGGTTGTTCCAGTTTCTGGCAATGTTGTGGGAGAAAAGAGCTTTTCCTGCAGAGGTATTAGCTTTTTCGGTACAGAGGAGAGTTTTTTTCTGAAGAGCGGAGTGGGCGGTTTGCCGTGTACCTGGTTAGGAGTAGGTTTAGAGATGGAGTTTTGTCAGGATGTTTTATGATATTGTACCCAATTATCAGTGGTTGATAGTTAATTAGTTGGGGGAGTTCTAACCATTTAAGTTCACGTAGTGCCTGACAATGATGCATTTTGAAGGAACAATTGTTGGAAAATCTGGCAATTTTATTGTAGCATGACTCAAGTTGTTCTAGGTTTTGCTTTCTAGGGTGGGTGAGGATAGGTGCAGCATACAGGAGTGTAGAGAGTAGATGGGTTTGGTGAGGGTGATACGTGCCCGATCAGATAGGAATTTTTTATGTTTGTATAGGGTACCCATTTTTTATGTACTTTTTTGATTATTTGTGATATATGGGTTTCAAATAGCAGTTTGTTGTCAATTGTAACTCCTAGTAGTTTGGTGTTTTCAGTGGGGGAGATGTTAGTGCCATTTTTGGATGTGATTGCGAACGGGGGTTGGGTGGTTTTAGTTTTGTTAGGGGCAAATATAAGAAGTTTGGTCTTATTGGGATTGAGTAAAAGTTGGATCTGGGTTATCCAGCTTTCTACTGAGGTAAAGGATTCCTGGGTAAGTTTTTGCAGGGTAGTAAGAGATGGTGAGGCGCAGATGAGAGTAGAGTCATCTGCATATTGTATTAAAGTGGCATGTTGGGAGGAACTATGAAGGTTGTTAGTAAATATGGTAAAAAGTAGTGGTCCCAAGACTGAACCTTGTGGGACTCCTACAGTGTTTGGGAGTAGGGGAGATAGTTTGTTTTTCCATTGTACAGACTGTTGTCTGTCTGTTAAATAGCTTTTAAACCATGCTATGGTAGGTGGGGCAAAGGCTAGGGAGGTTAGTGAGTCAAGAAGTAAGGGGTGTGATACCATGTCAAATGCCTTAGAAAGATCTAAGAATATTGCTGAGACATAGTTGTTGTTATTTCTGCATTGGTTGATTGTGTTGGTGAAGGAGAGGAGAGCAGTAGTGGTGCTGTTCTGTTGTCGGAAACAAGTGCTGTGTGGGGGAGAGGAGATTGTTAGAGTGTAGGAATTGCATCACTTGAGAGTGTAAACATCTTTCCAGTATTTTGGATAAGGGGGGTAAGATGGCTATGGGGCGATAGTTAGAAAAGTCATAAGAGTTTCCACCTTTATGAAGGGGGAGAAAGTATGGTACTTTCCATAACTTTGGGGTGTAGGATTCCTGAATGGAGCGATTAATGAGAATGGAAACAAGGTAGGATAGTGCATCAACTGCTATTTTTAGGAAATTTGCTGGTAGGTTGTCTGCTGCAAGGGTGGTAGGTTTGAGTTTTTGTAGCAGTTTTTTGATTGTGCAGGTAGGAACAGGTGAGAGGGTAAAGGATGGGATATTGTTAGGGGGTTGTTTTGGGGTGTGGGGCTGGTTGTTGTTTGAGAGTTGTGTAGACAGGGTTAAGATGGATTTAGTGAAATGGAGGTTAAATTGGGAGGCAATGTCTGTATCAATGTTGTTGTTGGTCAGGGTTGGGGTGACTGTTTTTCCTGATTTAAGTAGTGAATTGATGGCATGCCAGAACTTTTGTGGGTTTTTCTTGTGTTTATTTTGGAAATTAAGGAAGTAGTTTTGTTTATCGAGTAGGGTTTGTTTTTTTGCCTGGTTTCTTAGTTTTTGATAGGTCCGACTCATCCAAGCAAAACTATCTATTTTCCATGCTTTCCTTGACTTATCCATGGCTTTTAGAAGGGCTCTTGTGTTTTTGCTTAACCATGGGGCATAATTAGTTTTTAACTTTGATTCTTCTGATGGGTGCTAATGAATTGAGGACATTGATAAAAGTGTTATTAAAGTATTCCACTGCTTGGTCTAGGTTTAACATTAGTAGGGAGTCCCATTTACAGTGTTTTATGATATGGTTGAGATTCTCTGTGTTCAGATTGCTTTCATCTCTAACTTGTGTATAGATTATGGGGTTGTAGGGATTTGTGCGTGTTCGTTGCAAGAAGGTGGGGAGGTGATCACTTAGGCTGTCTGGAAGACATCCTGTGAGATATTTTTCATTAGGGCAGTTAACTAGAGTCCAGTCTAGAATTGATTGCTTATTTGAGTTTTTGTCTGTTCTAGTTGGTTCCTGGATGAGCTATGTAAAACCATAGAGATTTATATGGTTTGTTGGGGTATTATTGTTGCAGGCTAACCAGTCTGTATTTAGATCGCCTAACAGAATTGTTTCCTGTGGTAGCTTATCAGAGATCCATTGAAGGATCTCTTCGATGGTGTGAGAGTTATTGCCTGGTGGGATGTAGCAGCAGATGATGTTAATCTTTTTGCTATTATTTATGAACAGTGTTGAGAGTAAAGTTTCGGAATTTTGAAATGACGGGGTAGGATTTTTGAGGGGTTTTAAGTTGAGTGCATTTTAAAATAATATGGTTAATCCTCCTCCCTTTTTACTTGTTCTATTATGCCTTAATATGTTATAACCTGGAGGGAGAATTTCTTCATTCTAAATATGGGGTTTTAACCAGGTTTCTGTAATGGTTAGTATGTCTGGTGAGTGATGCCTAATGAATGCATGTAGGTCTGGGAGTTTGCTCATTATACTTCTTATGTTGATGTTAATGATAATTAGATCAGATTTATGTTTAGGTGGGAGCAAGGTGTTGTTTGGCCTTGGGTTTGGGTGTATGTCTCCTGATATGAGCAGTTCCTTTGTAATTTGTAATGTGTGTTGTATTTTATGTGTTATTTTTATGTTTTGAGTAACTGTTAATTTGTTGGTAGTTGTTGTTAATTGTACTTTGTATATGTATAGCATTTGGCTGTCTTTGAATAGTGTAGCACTAATGGGGAAGTTTGAATGTGTGTGTGGAATAGTATGTATGCTGGTGGTGTGATAACTATTGTTCGGTACAGTTTTAGTATGGTGGATTGATGTGAGGATATTTAGTATTATGAGTGTGAACAGAAGACAAGTTAAATAGATCTTAATTTTGTTTCACTTAAGGATAGTGGTTAGGTGAGGTGGAAGGAGGCAAAGGATGAAAATAGGTGTTGGTTGAAGTGGCTGGTGTCTGTTAGGTTGCTAGGGATATGGGAGTTAAAGTGGCTAAGTGGGTTGAGGTGTGATAGGTTAAATTGTTTGTGGGTGTGGTTTTGTGGGTTTAAGTATAGGAGTGCAGGGAGCGTGTGGAAATTGGGGGCAGGGTAGGGGAGCGGAGTGAGCCCGCAGGGCGAATGGAGCGGGTAGAGCTACTTCGTAGTTGCCTATCGAGAGATTATCAGTTTTATAGTGATATGCTTCAGGGATTTGATTAGGTATGTGGCACTTTCTGACTAGTATTTCTATCAAAAAAAGTGCAAAGAGGGTCTTCTTCTATGTCTAGTTTTCCAGAGGAAAAAGGCACTTAATTTTAAGGCTGTTTCCTGGAATCAGTACTGTTTTGAAAGTTACAATTTGTATTACTTTAGCTTAGTTAGCTGTATGCTTCTTTACCTTTCTCAGAAGGTAATTCTTTCTTGCCACCTTTAGGTTTGGGGAATTTCTAAAATATTCTATTCAGTTTAGGATCGCTGGAACAAGTTATAACAGCTGAAATTTGTGAGACCATAGGAGCTTTTATGTCCTATGTTCTGCTGCCATCTAGTGGCCAAATTCAGAAACTACACTGATACACACTAGTCTGGAATTAAGGGAGAAAAAAAAATGAGATGTGCGACCTTGGGGTAGTTCCTCAGGTGTGCTAGCCCTTACAGTGGGTTTAATAAAAAGACATTCTCTGTTAAATACTTCAGTAACTTAATTGTAGGCTATCACCTACACTGTGAGCTTGAAGGAAAGCACTTCTAGGCAGTCCAAGTTTAGGTTTTTGATTGGGTTTCTTTGCGTGTAGTTGGGTGGTCTTTTAGGTTACAAGATTGCAGGTAGGGAGACTGCCCTTGTCTCAGCACAAAGCTTTCAGGCTGGAAGAAAGACAAAGAGAGAAAAAAAAACTCTATAATGGCTGCTTGATTAAAATGTTAACTGGAGTGGGTGAAAAATGTTGGTGGGGTGGGGTGCAAATGAGTGTCTGAGTGATTTGTGAGAAGCTAATACAAATTCTATCATAGGTATATAACTGATAAACTCTAGGAACCCCGACTATGAGCCTCATACAATACAATATACCATTTAAAAAGCATGGTTATAGGTGTAAATTAACACAGCAAAAGAAAATCACCATTCAATATTCTTACTTAAGAAGCATTTAAAAAGCATGTTATTAGGTGAGAGCTATTACAGGGAAATCATCTTCCAATATTCTTGCTTAAGAAGCACTTAAAGAGCCCTTTGTAGGTGAAACTAACACAGAAAATCACTTTCCAATATTCTTGCTTAAAAAGCACGTAGTAGGTGTAAAAAAAATAATTTAGCACAGAAATGTCAGCTTGTACCTTCTCTTCAGCAACTTAATTGAGTATACACTATATTATCTCTCAATGTATCCTGGAACACTAAGGCATCTGTATATGTGCTTCTGTTTTAATAATTTAACTGTTGCTTTCTGATGAGAAAAATGTGTAGGCTTTAATGTGAAGCTAAGGCTATTACAGCTTAGCCGCGAATGTCAGCAAGTTAATTGTAGAAAGAGCTGAAATATCAGCGTTGGTTACTTTTAGATTATGTTAGAGTCTCTTAAAAGAATAAAAAGCTAGCTTCTGCAGCGCAATAACGCTGAAAGCTCTGTGCCTGTCTGTTTAGCTTCTACTTCTGTTGAAGCGTGTAATTTAGCGTTGCTTAAAAGAAAATGAAATAGCTAGCTTTTGCAGTGCAATAACGCTGAAAGCTCTGTGCCTATCTGTTTAGCATCTACTTCTGTTGAAGTGTGTAGTTTAGCGTTGCTTAACAGAAATTGAAATAGCTAGTTTTTGCAGTGCAATAACGCTGAGATCTTCATGCCTGTCTATTTAGTTTCTACTCCTGTTGAGGCGAGGATTTAAAGGAACGAGGTCCTCTATTAACTTTGACCGTGTTTGCCTGGAATAAACTGTAGTGAAAGCTGCTTTCCTTATCAGTGCTCTGCACCGGAGTACAAGTTAAAAGAGCTCTGTGCTGGGTGACCTATAGTGTGGCTACTATGGATGAAATCCGTATCTACTCTTCATTTATCTTGCTATTTTGAAATTTGTAGACTAGCAGACAAGGTAGTGGGGCGACTGGCTCCAGACCTAGGCTAGTGACATTTATCTAATTCAATTTGAGCTTAAATGATGGTCAACATAATATACATGCTGGTATTCTCAAACCCTGACAGTCAGATCTAACAACACAGTAATAAAGATACCCGCAAAGCAGATAGCACACCACTCAGGTTACTACGCACAAGGCATTAGATGAATATTGTTTATCTCACTATTGCTGTAGCATATATTTGGGCTATCCTTGATTTCTGTAGCCAAATTCAAACTTTTCCACTGGGAATCTTATTGTACAAAGTGTCAGGAATACAAAGATATTTAAATGTAAACCTACACAAGGATTGCAGGGTAAGTGATAAATGTAGCCTATTTGGGCTATATTTGATTTCTGTAGTCAAATTCAAACTTTTCCACTAGCAATGACTGTAAAGGAAATTATTAGGCAGTGGGAGTAAAGGTGGGGTTGGCTAAAGAGGGTTTTAGGTGGGGACAGCGTTGGTCTGATTGAGTGTGTGCTACCCTACATATAAGGAAAGTTGAACACATACACTATTCTTTGCAGGGTAATGTTAATGGCAGTAAGTCAGCAGAAACCCAAGATTACCCAAGTAGAAATAAAGATTTTAAGTCCTGCAAGGAAAATGCAGGGGGGGGGGGTGCAGGTCCTAGAGTGCAAGTCTCAGAATGGTATTGTATGAAGTGTCAGAAATACAAAGATATTTAAATGTAAACCTACATAGGGTGCTTGTAAGACACCAGAAGATAAACTTTTTAAGTATCCTGTTTAACTGAGAGGCAGCTTGCAGATAGGTCCAGAGAACAGGAATCAGCACACTGTTGCAGTATAACTCTAAGTAGCTGGTAGGTAGAGTAACTGCAAAAGGAAAAAAAAAAGAGAAAATAAGCATATAAAACTACAGTTTCTTAGCAAAGATGGTCAGGATAGAGCAGATAAGGAATGAGGACACTGTTTTTTATACTTAAAAACTAGTACAATGATTAGAGCAGTTGAGAGGTTTTGCCTGTTATTAAAATAATTGACCAACAGTCCTTACATGAATATGTACTTAGCAGTAATACAGTTGTACTTAAACAGAATTAGACAGACCTTGCAGCACAGAAGTTATACTTTCATAAACAAGGTCTTTTAACCACCACATACAGTCATATGAAAATTATCTAACAGTTGCTTCACTTTCTTATTCAGCTTATCACCAGTGCTGCATGGATTCTTTACAGTGTATGTAACTATACACTAGAATTGTGTTTCCACACTGTAATGTTCTAAGGTTCACTTATTTCAGTTTCCTGTTGTAATGCTCAGGTAAGTATAGCTCCAGACTTAATACAAGCTCAAATGGAATAACATTAGCATTCTGCCAACATTCCACATGGAACTTACAAACAATGATAACGTTTACAAACATGAGAGCCTAAATTTCCCAGTGGCAGCATCCAAAACCAGTATGCATCAGACACTAGTATTTTTAACCTATACTCTGTGCAACAGAAGCCAATGTACTTACATTTAGAGACATACACACATCTAGGACACCACAGTAATTAAATCCAGCAGGGAAGATTTTAGATTTAAAGATGGCGCCAAGCTATGCAAGTAGGGTAAAAAAAACTTCTGATCTGCTGTCAGTGGGCAAGCAAATAAAGAATGACAAAGTGTGAGCCAATGAAATGCTAAGAAGGTTATGTATTATTGACTCCTGGAAGGCTTTTTTGCCGAGGCGCCAGAGTGATTTTATTAAAGTTTTGCTATACTCTTTGTGGTTGCAGTTTTACTCACTGGCTTAGTAGTTTTTATACATTGAGTGTTTTATTGGTGGTTTTCTTCTTTTGTTTTTTTTTTTTCACTCTCTGTCTTTCTGCAAACATGAACTGAGGTAACGGGGAGAGAAGCATTGTGGGTAAGGGTTAGGCTCAAGAGTTTTTGGCTACCTTCAGCTATAGTAATGGCAGAGTTGGTTCCGATGCTCGGAACCGAGCCCATATGTCGAGGATAAATGACAACTGACAACACAGATAGAACATTACGGTGAGTACATATCTTATTTTTTAAAACTACTTTTTCGGTAGAGAAACTACTGATGTTAAGTTGTCTCTCTCGCCTTCATTCTTGCTGGATGGGTTCGGAGCCGATCCTCAGCTCCGACTCGGTCAATACTAAAGCTCGAGAGCTAATTCCACTGGCTCAAGGCTCCCCTATATCCCACAATGCTAGGCGGTAACTACTCAGATCTCGTTTGCCGCTTAGCTGACGAGGTGCTTTTCTACCGGCTCTGGCAGGTTAGTGGAAAATTATTTCTATTTTCTCAAATCTTTAGACCCCTATTATTTACCTTAGTATAACTTTTAGTTTTAATTCTCTATTTCCTTGGATCGACACCTCTTTTGCCCATAATCCCTTCCTTTATTCCTCTTTAACTTTAGGCCTTAGGCCCCTTCCCCTCCTTCTCCTAGTCCTTTAGTGTGACTGGAAATTAATATTTTCTTAAAGGCCTGTGTGTGTGTGTGTGTGTGTGAGTGTTTTCTTACTTAGGCCTTTAGTATGTCTAAGGACTCCAAGGTCTCAGGCTTCAAGAAGTGTGACTCATGCTGTCAGAAAATGTCTCTGACAGACGGTCACACTTCTTGTGTGTATTGCCTGTGACCTTTGCACCTGCAGGACTCATGTGCTGTGTGCCATGGTTTCAGCCCTAAAGTCCTGCAGGAACGCAAAAATAAATTGATTTTGCGTTGCTTATTAAAGCCTGAAGGTCCCCCGACCCAGTCTGTGTCGGGGAAGCCTTCTAAGACTTCCAGACAGTCGGCACCGTCCTCTGGAAGCATCAAAACTGCTTCGACATCGGCTCCGACTGGAGCCGATGTTTCCAAGCCTCATACTGTTACCTCGGCTAAAGCCGGAGCCGAGGCTGATAAGACTCAGTTGGCTCCAATACTCTTATTGGAGCAATCTTCGAGGAAGAGGTCTAGGTCCCCCTCCATCGGCTCCGTTCACTCGGCACCAGGATCCCCTCTTCTTTCGAAAC